>NC_034409.1:37682752-37733626 GCF_002078875.1 Numida meleagris | reverse complement strand
TTTCTTTTCCTTTCTTTTCCTTTCTTTTCCTTTCTTTTCTTTTTTTCCCCAGAACTCTAAGTATGATTCCTTTCTGTCCCACATACAGTCATCTTTGAAATCTTATGGGTACTTCTGAAAAAAACCCTTTGTTTATTGATGAGAAGGCAGCGTGCCTCACCCATGAACATCTCAAATGATAAGGCACTGTGAAACGACTGCTCCTCTGTCCAGTGAGCAGTTATTGCACAGACAGTTCTGGAGGGATTCTGTATCCTGACTTCAAGATGTAGGTTTTGAGAGATGTATGAATGCAGCAGTGATGCAGAAGATTACAGAAAGAGCTACTAGTGAAAGCCAAGGCTTCTACTTGCTTGATTTGGACTTTAAATCTTCTATGTTATTCTTTATATGAATGAATCCAGTAAAGATTTTTTTCTGGGCAGATTAATTACTTCAGAACTCATCAACTTCTTCTGAGAAAAGTGGTCTTTTTATTTGATTCAGTTTGATCTAATCTGATCTGACATGATCTAATTCCACGCATTATGTTAAGTATTCAAGCATCTGGAAACATGCACTTCATTTATCACATAGAAGTGGGCTTGCTCAGTGTGACAGCATTGCACTGAGTGATACAATTTACATGACCACAGTAGAAATGCTCCTTTCGCATTGCAGGAGGTTGAGACAGAAATAGAAACATAAAAAAATAGCATTTGAAAAACACTGAAACAATGGTCTGGTTGTAAATCCTTGGAACAACGGGACTGGGCAACTGACCTGATGACTTGGAAAATAAGTTTGAATTAATAAACATTAGGCTTTAAGTATATTGGAAGTACAGCAACAAAATTTAAAAGAAACTATGATACATCATAAAACTGAGGAGACTGAGTAATTTTGAACTCTTTCTAAATAGGACAACAGTTTGTTATAACCATGAGAAACCTAATCAGGCAATGGGTTGCCAGCATTTACAAAATGTATATCTGTTAGAATGAGGCTTCACTGCATCTAAACTGCCACATAAATTTTAGTCTGATTTTCAGGGTTCAATACTTTCATTGAGATTGCAGTTTTTTCCCTATCAATGTCAGAACTGTGTGAGAGCATTTATGATAACTCAAAGAGGAATGAAAAAAATACGACCTTAGAAGGGACATTGCTCTGTCCTGACAACCTGGGAGTCTATGACGGTAGATTAACGGATGTTGAATTCTTCTGTCTCACATACAAATGTCATTGCATTTTCAGAAAAGGTAAGGTATAAGAAACGGAATTGAAAGATCCAGTTATATACTACCCAGTGCATTCTCTCCTAACATTGACTGAGCTTTGTTATATTGTTGATATTGCTCCAGTATTACTTTAACTCCAGCAAAGAACATTGTGTTCTGGTCCACTAGGAACCTATCCAGTCCAAAAGCTGTGTACACCTTGCTAGAGTTCTCCTGACTTCATCAGCTTTTACTGTGTACTGTTCTACTTAAAAAACCTAGGGTTTCTTCCTGGTATTTGTTTCTGATGTTTTATTGTAGTTGCTGTTGATTTGTTTTGTTTTGAACTATTTTATTTGTTTGCCATCTTTCATTAACATAAGAGATTAGCTTAAGAGTTTCCAGACATGACATGACAGGTAGGTACCTTCAATCATAGTCATTATCTTTCTGACTGTTGAATAGAAAAAACAGCTGGACTTTTAAAAGCGCATAATTTCGGGTGCTTTGATTTAAAAATTTATGTCTGATAATGCTGAAAATTTACTTGCTTTTCCCTTTCAGTGAATTCATAGCAACAAGACATTTTCTACAGTGTATGTGGAAAAACATGGAGAAGAAGAAATAAGGTCATTTGTGGAAAAAAAAAAAAGGGACGGTAGTGAAGGCGTGTATAGCTGCACTGATGCCAATAGAGTCAGGACTGTGTGATAAAAAGTAGCCCCTGAGAGGTCAAAACCAACTAATCATATCCAGATTTATAACATATAAAAGCTGTATAGGAAAGAATGAAAGCCAAAATAAGGCAGAGAACCAACATAAAGATCAGGCTCCCTGTTTCAAAATGGTTTCTCCACAAAATCTTACCCAATTGGTAGGTTCCTGGTGTTTACCCTGTTAGATGACTTCACTGTGAACTTTCTACAGTAGAGACAATTATCAAATGATAATACTAGAAAGTAGACCCTGCTGCTAGTACTGCATTTTTGGGAAGATGTTGATAAGCAGTCCTCAGCAAGCAGTCTTTACAAGTATGCATCTTTTCCAGTCTTAGGAAATACTGGAGTTACTATATGCGCAAGCGGAGTAAAATCACTCCTACAGTAAAAATTAAATGTGGGAGATAATAGTATCAGTGATTGATGTAAAGAAGAAAAACATAAGAAAGCTAAACATGGAACAGTATAATGAAATAACTTCTACATCTTCATTTTATATTCTTATGCATTTCATTTTTCTTCCTTGCCAATCAAGTGCTGTTTTTATTTTAAACTTTAAACTGTTGTGGGTTTTTTTGTTTGTTTCTTTGAGTAACAGAAATGTGACTCTCCTGCAGGGATTCAGAGAGGAAATAAAGCCTGACAACACCATTTGTAGAATCTCAGGTCTATTCTGGTGACCTAGGGAATATGTATTCAAGCTAAAGTGTAGCCAATGGTATTCTATGAAAAAAGAAGCTTGGGAGAGTGGAAAGTGGAAGACAGAGGAAGTCTGGCATGGTGGTTGAGGCAGAAAAGAAGAGAAAGGAAACTAAAAGATTGTTCAGCCTTTTATTTCAGAGTAACAGAAGGCAAGCACTGAAGCAGCAAGTACGAGACCTCTGTTAAAATTCAAATGGATCTGCAAGGATCAAGACTAGAGATGCAGGACTTTAGTGCATATAGCATTGACATAATGTGATACTTCAGCATAAATGATGTCTCATTTAATGGTTGGCCAGTCCCACTTCTGCAAAGTTTCAATGACAACCCAAAACTAAAAGCAAATATTTGCAATTCCCAGCCTCTTTTCAGGGACTCCTGACTCTAGTTGCTCTCCATCTAGTATTATCTGCTTGTTAAAATTGCCCTGTTTCTATCCTAAACAGTTTCCTTCAGAACGTTACTGACTGTAATATGCTTAAACGCTGCATAGCATAAATGAACATCAATTTCTTATGCTACCTATAAGCAGACTGATGTTGGTTCTGATTAGAAATAGCAGGAGACCAAAAAAAACCCCAAACATCAGAAGTCAGAGGGATCTTGTGTAAAACTCAGAAAATAATGTTCTGCCATTAAAATTTGTCATTTAGGAGGTGTGCTTTCAGATATGTGTACAGGCTGGGAGAGTCTGTATTTGAGAGCAGCCCTGTGGAAAAAGAATCTGAGGGTTCTGGTGGATGAAAAGCCTGACATGAGCCAGCAGTGTGCTCTTGCAGCCTGGAAGACCAAAAGTATCCTGGGCTGCATCAAAGGGGGGTGGCCAGCAGGGAGAGGGAGGGGATTGTTCTCCCTCTACTCTGCCTTCATGAGGCCCCATCTGGAGTACTGCATCCAGGCATGGAGCCCCCAGCACAGGAATGATGTGGAGCTGCTGGAGAGGGTCCAGAGGAGGACCACTAAAATGATCAGAGGGTTGAAGCATCTCTCCTATTAATAAAGTCTGAGGGAGCTGGGCTTGTTCAGCCTGGAGAAGAGAAGGCTCCAGGGAGACCTCACTGTGGCTTTCCAGTGCTTAAAGGGAACATATAAACAGGAGAGAGGCCAACTTTACATGATCTGATAGTGGTAAGACAAGGGGAAATGATTTTGAACGAAAAGAGGAGAAATTAAATTAGATTTTAGGGGAAATTTTTTTTACTCAGAGGGTGGTGAGGCATTGGCACAGGCTGCCCAGAGAAGCTGTGGGTGTCCCATCCCTGGAGATGTTCAAGGCCAGGTTGGATGGGACCCTGGGCAGCCTGAGCTGGTGGGTGGCAGCCCTGCTGTGGGGTTGGAGCTGAGTGGTCTTTAATGTCAGTTCCAACATAAACCATTCTGTGATTGCATGAATGCAGAAGGACTTGTGGATGGAAAATATACCTTTGATTTCAAAATTTGTTTCTAGTGTGGTACACGTCCCCAAAATAGTTTGTAAAATACCTACTTTTCTCACACTTGCAGAGGGTTCCCAATTAATATGGAATGATTACTGATTTAAATAATTATTTAATGTATATCTTTAAATACACTGAAACTATTAATTTCTGATACTTATTAAATATTAAAGGCAAAATGCAGTGTTTATGATTTAATTACCTCCATAGTTTAGACATAGTCTTATTTAAAGAAGTATTTTGTGTGTTTTTTTAAATAATTATTTTGTGTGCTTTTCTATGGTGACTTTGCAAGAGAAGTCCTTATGGAAATTTTCAAAATTTTTTTTTTTTCAAGGACTTTATTAGTCAGACAAAGGTTTGGTAAATTTATACCTGTATACATGTATAGCAGCAAAATGAATTATTAATATTTTCTCCGTGATTAATAACATTTGATGAAGTTTCATTTTTTGCAAGTGGGTTAAAGATGACTCAGAAATTTGCTGATCCAGTAAATTCTAGCTGCAAGATGTCAATAGACTAACAAATTCTCTATCTGGGTTATTAAAGATAGGCACTCCTAAAAAAACTTTCAGTTAAGACTCTTTCAGTTCAGTGTCTACTATGGCAATTTAGCTGAATAAAGTGATAAGTATCTCCTGTTATTCAGAACTCTGGTTCTCTAGGGCTACTAAGCCCTATATTATCAGTAGAGAAAAATAATTGCAATACCTCATCCTAGAAATAAGGTTCTTCTATTCTTGTAGAAGATTGAAAGTAGCATCTTGCAGCTGCCAGATACAGATATATACTGCAGCTAAGCCTCGATACAATGTCAGAATGAAACCCAGGCATGTACCATCTGTTCCCGTGCTTTCCTTTGGAAAACATCTCTGGCACCTGGGCTGAGAGCAGGCCAGCGTGTCTTGCTGCCTGCCACCTTCTGAGGGGGGCAGCTTTTGAAGGAAAATATCCTGGCAGGAATCTAAGTGCTTTATGCAGTTTGATCTGGGTGTAGGAAGACCATGGGCAAGATACTTATCTGAGCATATCAAGTCCTATTTACTCTTAATCCACTACTTGTTACTTGGTCTTATGTCTCATGATGTTTACTCTCATCATGCAGTGATCATAGATCAGTGCTTAGGCTGGTCAAAAACACAAACAGGAGACTCAAAATGTTATCATGAACTGTAACTGACTTTGAGACTAGGGTAATATGAACGGAAGTGCATTGTATTTTACTGAGAATTTCTAAGGATAATAGAATCCCATTACACTACCTTTAGGAAACATCTTTTTTTTTTTTTCAGATTCTTGAACAGGCAGATCCTTTATTTCAAGTTTTTATTATGTAAGCAACATGATTCAATTCATCTCGTTTAAGCAAAATTTTCTTGCTTTAGCCCAAGCCTGCACATTCATTAGCTATTTCTTTAACCACCTGTTATCTCTCTCTCTGCAGTTAAAAAATGAACGCAGTTAAATAAACGGATCTTCAAGAAAAAATTAAGTCTAAGCCTATTTCTGTAGGGTTTTTATCTACAGTGATTGATGACTTAAACTGTCTTATATCTACATTTGGCTTTATTTTGAAACTAAGCTTCTCAAAACAGAAGGTCCTCACTATCAAAACAACACATTTGCATTTTCTCCTACAGAATTCTACCAGTAGATGACTTTATCAGCCCTTATCCCCCTGCTTTCCTTCTCTGTCACCTCTTTTTAGCTGAAACTTGCATCAAAATGAATACTGAAAACTTGCAGTTCTTGAAAAGACTGGATGAGATGCCTGAAATGATTAGAATAGAATTGGAAATAGATGCAAGGACCTGCCGCATATCTGCAACAGTGAGGGAATGGATGTACCCAGCTCTTATCAAAAGGTGTCAGTGTCGCCCCTGGCCTTTCCTTTGCAGCAAGACTGAAAAAAAAAAAAGAAAGCCCATGGGTCATTCACAAAGTCTACTTTTGCTTCACTAAAATGCCTCTCCACAACTGTGCAACAATAATTCTGAAAATATTTCTAGCTACCGGTTGGTCTCTGAGAGATTTATAGCACCACTGCTTCCCACGGTAGAACAAGTTGGGGGTGTTGATGATGGGGGTGAGAAGGATGGATTTGTTTCCAAAATGCTGAATATGCTTTTTCTACCACTGACATTTGAGCTGCCAGAGCATAAAAACACTTTGAGCTCGGTTCAACTATTTTTTATTTGGACAATAGTAACCATGCACATATACAATTTTTAATTTATAGGTGTTGAAAATTGATTATGTCTGCCCCACAACAAATTCTGAAAATGCTCCAAAGTCCATTTAAACTGAAGTTTTCTACTTCACGTGTTCTTGTCTGAATCCTTCTGACATTGACATCTTTGGCTCAGTGAAATGGGAAGAGTGATTAAAACAAAGATGATTCCCAAACCAGTAGAATGTACAAAATGCAAGCCGGGGTGATCTTCTGGGTAAAGGTCCTCCCATAAGGTGAGGCACTGCAGCTCTGCTGGCCAAGAAGAAAAGGTCTGGGAAATCAGTAGCACCCCACTGAAACATCCCAGCAGTAGAACAGTTCTGCTACTAGTTCTTTCCATACCTTTCATTTTAACATTCTATGATAGCTATTTATTGCTGGTAACAAAACTTTTACTTCCATTGTACTTTGTCAAGTCTACCCCCCACACAAACCATTTAAGCATTTTTTTTTTTAATTACATTAACAAGGCAAAATACATACAAGCTTTAGACGGATTTGCTGTTGACATCACTCTTAAACTAGTAAAATGTGCTATGTTTGACTGGTATTTTTGATGATTAGATGAGACATTACAATAAATGTACTCAGTAACGCTGAAAACTACTTTTGCTCTGAATTAATTTTTTGAGGAAACAAATGAAGGAGTTTGTTATATAAGCATTTTGACTTTGGATATCTCCTTTTCTTGATCAGATTATTTCTAAAACTTAGGAGGCTTTTCAGTGAATTGCATGTTAAACATTAGGATTTTCTTATCATGATTTGCATGTTTCCAATTAAAAATCTTATTCTACTGACACTGAAGTAACTGTCAAACTTCCCATCAGCTTCAGCAATTGTAAAGCAAAGCCTAAATGTTTCTAATATGCTAGATTAATTAAGATACTTTGACATTTTTGACCTTCTTAGGTGAGTAATCACCTAAGAAAATGGTTCTAAAGCCACCAGTCATAAAAGAAAAAAAAAATAATAAGTTTTAGGCAAATAGTAGTAGATTATTGTTTTATTCTCTGTCTCTTAATGCAACTATTATCTGGTGCATCAGTGACTTCATTAACTGTATTTAGCCAACAGCATTATGCAGTGCCTAGACTGAGACAAAACTTTTCTTTCATTCTTTCAATAACAAATTTATGCCTTAAAGCAAAATATGTGATTATATTTATGTTTAGTTCACACAACAAAAACTGTATTTATGCATAACACCATTTAACACATTTGAACCTAGAGGCTAGAGAATTTGACTCCTGTTCCACACCAACTCTCAGAGGGGCAGACTGAGGTCTTTCCATATTTTTCTTCCAGTCTGGTGAAGGGAATGTCACTTTCTTCATTCAGGTAGATGGTTCCCCAGGAAAAGGAAACAGCATTTGAGCTACTTTTTGTCTACATACAATTATGCTCAGCTGGAGGAACTTCAATGGAAGGGATCCTTGCAGTAGGCAGGTTTCACAGATAACAGAACAAGAACAAACAAGCAATTTCACACCACCCCTGTACAGTCTTGGACCTCAAACATCAAGTCTTCTCAAAACTTCCTTCATGCTATCATAGGGATTACTGACCATACTGCTTTCCAGTGACTGCAGCTCTTCTAGTCAGGGTAAGCTCCAAGCAAAATAGCTCATGGCTTTTCAGCATTAGTGATAAAATTTAGTTTTGCTGTCTGTTATGTGGAACCAATGTTGTCGTTGGGCTGGAAAAGAAGTCATCAGTGGGAGTGAGAGGTGAGATGGCTTCTGCTTCAGGAAGAGGATACAGGGTTCAATGTCTCTGGTCCAAAACCTAGGTCTGACACAGCACAACAGGGTAACTATAACCCACTCTCTATCCCTCTGTAGTCCCCTCTGTAACACTCTTCACTCCCCATGGTTCAGCCCGGGTCTACTATGCCCAAACACATAATCTTGGCTGAGGCTGATGAGGAAATGTGAAGTAGCGCAAAAGAGCTGTGTAATGGTATATAGAGCATAGCTGCAAGAGATAAAAAGACAAAACTGGAGGCAGAATTGCTGAAACAGGGGTAGGTCACAGATAAGAATTTGAGAGAAAAAAAAAAACCTAGAAAATATTACAAGAAGAAAAACTAAAGGGTTGGAAGATCACAACTGAGCAACGCTAAGGGTTGACTCCAGGGAACAGCAAGGAAGGGCCAGTCACATCCCCACACAGAGCTCTCTCTGGCCTCTGGAGATGTAGTAATGAGCGTAATAATGCTGAGTCTAAGAGTAACTTCTTAATCCTAGCTCTATTTTATGTAGTGCTCATAAATGATAATGTCATAAATAATTGCTTTGTACTTCTAAGCAGCGTATATCTGCTTATAGGGTATATTTGTGTATTTCTCAAAGCTTCTGCACAAAGGTACTCAAGGGGGAAGGGTTGCAAAGGAAAGCATTCAGCTGTAGATGTCTGCATGCCACGTACACCATCTTTTCCCCTGGCATGATTATCAACTAGTTCAGCTTTCCAGGGGGCTGTTGTAGGCAAAACAGATTACGGGGCCAAGTGTTGCTATCATTAGCATTTTGCTGCCCTCAATAGAATCTGGCTTTGATTATACCTTGCCAGAATCTTGCCTTTAAGCCTGCAGGTCTGCACGTTGCTGGCAATAACGAGGCTGGCTGTCACAGGCTAGCAGGTTTCATTTGCATCTGCCACCAGAGCTGTCCAGTAGACAGTACCAGCATAACTGCTTTACAAGAGTTGTATGTACTGTTCAAGTAACTAGCTGAGTACAGGTGATCTCAGTGTAGGTAGTCTGTGAGCTAAGGAACCAACAGTTCCTCTCAGCTCTACCTGGGTACCAAGCCTGCTGTGTTGTATGGCTTTCTTGTCTCAGACATCTAAAGTACATATTTAGCATAACTGTTCTTGGGTGGTAGACTTAAAGGCTTCTGTTTGAATAAGGTTGTCATTTTATTGTGATCCTAATCATCACATACAACTCTAAACAGTCTATTTATTTTTTTTTTACTTAATATTTGTGCGAAGGGCTACTTCCCACGCTACCTGCAAGTTAACCGGTTACAGTCCTACCATATTTAGGATGCTATTCTTACATAATAAGCACCCTCAGCAGATGGTAGTTCAGACAATGATGTTAGTTTATTAGTTATAGCTTATAATAGTCCTCCATAAATTATTGAAAATCAAGGTACACATACATGATAAACGACTAATAATCTTCACTTTCCATTTTAGAGGTTTTTCTCTTATTTTCCCATCAACATGGTGAAATAAATCTATGTAACAGTAAGAGTTGTTTACTACTCCTTAAAGAGCACACAAATTGACTGACAGTAGACTAATTTTTGCACATTCTTATTATTTTAACTCCTCTGGACTACACAGCAGAGGACAAGTAGGACAATACATTTTTCTAGGAAGTCTGGTACCTGCTGTGTTTGGAATTGACTATGTCTCTGTGAATATAATCAATTTAACTCTGAAAAAGTACCACTAGAAAGGATGAATACAGCAACACAGTTGTGCAAGAAAACATTTCCTCTCCACTTGCAGCCTTGAGCTTTATAGAAAAAAGCATCTCAACAAAAATACATCAAAAGTGCAAAACCAAAACTAAACCATCAATAAATAAACCCCAAGGGAAAGCAGTGAACAGTAAAGATCTGAACAAAGCTAGAATGCAGCTGATTTTTTTTTTTTTTTTTTTTTTTTGTAGGTTAACCTGAATACTGTTGATTACTGCAATGGAAAAATACTTGAGAGAAAAAAATAGAGTCATGACTTCCTCCCTTGAGTTCCCACACTCTCACTGTTAAGCAGAACTATAATTGCACTTTATTGAACATGTGGTCAGGCTAATCAGGAATAAAAGAGTCCTGAGTGAGACTTTGCCCTTTGCAAACCAGCCCACAAATTGTTTTAGAACAGCTTTCTAATATATTAGGGAAGGGGAAACTATTTGAAGATAATTTGACTTTAATATGCATTAACTATCAGCACCAATACTTAAGGGAGGAAATGTTCTTTTTTCTGAAAAAGCGTTTCTACTTAATCAGCAATGAAAAGCCAGAGGAAAATGAAAGGGATAAGACGGTGAAGAAAGGAAAAGGGAAAAGGAAGAAGACAACTTCTGTTCAGAGGCTGTCCCTGACGCTCCATGATTCCCAGTGTTCCAAGTTGGCTATAATACTGTTAGTGGTGGTGCTACTTAAATAACCAAGGGTGGCTCACTGCAATCAATATCCAGTGTTCTGGATGCCCTGCAAACAAGATAGGGATTTCAGCATTTGAGAGGATGTACACTAAATAGGAGTATAGTAGTAAAAAAAAAAAAAGATGTAAAATGGAGGTAAAGTCAAGAAAGGATGCTGGGAAGGAGTTAAAAACAGCTAATCTAAAGGATAATTTTTAATAACCCCTTCCACTCAAGCTCTTGCCTCACTAGTATCAAAGATGGAAATTTTAAGCTGTAAGAGATTAAATATTTTAGCCATTCATAGCTTACTGAAAAAACAAAAGTTAAAAAGAGTTGTCAAAATGGAATGGAAACATCTGCTGATTTTTTTAATCACATCTCTGTCTTTCTGAATCAAAATGAGTTTCAGTCAGTTTGTATTTCTCTCTCTTTTACAATTATTTAGAAATTCTAACTATGAGTTAGATCTTCAATTAAACACACTAATAGCTTTATTTAGAAGAAAAAGGAAAAGCAAAACCACTGCCTTCCCCTGCCAAGCACTCAGTGGCCTTCTGTGTCCTCTGCTGTGGAAAGGTAATAAGTAGAGGTGGTCTGAATATAGGTGGTCTCTGTAGTGGTGATCTCCTTCACAGGAATTGTAGCTACACTCCTATAGCTCTTGTTCTAGGAAATAATTCTAATTGATTGACAGAAGGAAGATTAAGGACTTTCAATAGGCTTTAGAGACAGCTGCAGTTCTCAGACTTTTCAAGGTATGGACATATTGCACCCTGCAGTTACATAGCTTTTGTAATTACATTTATTACTCACTGATATATAAACTTTTTAAGTTCCTTTCCAGCCACATTACAAAGATTTGCTACTTTTCAAATAGGATCCCCTCTTTCCAGGGGTTCATGGACAAAATCCTTGTCAGTGGTAGGTTCTTTAGAATTTTAATTATTTTCTAATTGTATGATGTCTTCTCTTGTTTTTTTCCCTAACCAATGAATTCCAGATTTCCTCTTGTCCTTATCTTAAATCCACTATAATTATTTATACAATGGTACATTGTATTAGAGTGTCTATCAAGGTGCATTATAAAAGAACTTCCACATATGTGTGTGCACACACGTGTGTGTGAGAGGCATTCTCAAAAGAGTAATATTTATTTGTAACAGCATATTACAGATAACTATTGCAAGTACTATTTAAAAAAAAGGATATTTTTGCTCTTGGCAATATTTTAAGATTCTAAAATAACCTGCATGTCATCACATGTCCACTTATTTGCACTCAGCATTTCTACAGGGGAGGATGATCACTTCACATGCACAATCTTCAAGAGTTACATCTGCCAGAGAGAGTTACACAAATATCGGAAAAATCAACTTTGGCTCTTAAAGGTAATAAAATATACCATATGAATTCATTCTTATGATACAATCAGATGTCTTTCAAAAATAAGGGCTGATGTTTGGACATGTTGCTTTCCATTTACTGTATCACTGGAGGGGTTTTTGTGTCTGTGCACACATTTCAAGTATAATTTACTTAATCTTACAAATAAATATTTCTATACCTTCCTCGCTACTTCTTTCGTTTCCTATTATTTTCTCCTCATGAATGCAAAAATATAAGCTTCTCTTTTCCATGAATCATGCTTAGACTCTGTGGCTTCTGTAATTTTAAACTAAAACTACACAACCTAAAATTTGTTATCTGGGCAGGTCCCTGGATCCTGCTGCTGCTGTTTATGAAATATATTGCTATCGGACTTCAGTAGTTTGCCTGAGACAGGAATTTTCTTGTTGAATAAAAAACTCTTCCCTTGGATAAAACTTTAAACGTTGTCTGGTTTTGCAGAGTTCTTAAGAATTTGAATTAATGGGTTTCAAAGGCAGCACTGTGTCAATCAAAGATGAATACTGGTTGTGCAATAAATAAATAAATAAATGAGTAAATAAGAAAATCCCTATGAATTGTGTGCCACACCAGAAATCTGTCAAGTCCCATTCGGCATCAACCAAGACTTCCATGACCTTTGATTAGCCTTGTGTTACCCTCCAGCTAAATGAATTAGTAGCTATTAAAGCTGAAACACACATCCTACTTCGCATAATGAAAGAGTGCTTAGTATTTATTCAGCTATGAGCAGCTTTTAAAACTAGTGTACAAAGATAACTAATCTACAGTCATCTTCTCTCTTAGGATAATACTTTTCTTTCATCTGATTACTTCTGTCAGTAGTAAAAATAAGGCATTTATTTGATTATAATACTTAAGATTCAGTGGATTCTACTTCATCTTGCAAATTGTTTTTCCTTCAGCAATCCACCTATTGCTTGTAACACTATTAATAGGGAGTTTAGAGGTGCAGAGGTGCACCCATCAAGGACAAAAAATTCATTTTGGATGTGTACTGCTTCCTCAGTTTTCATTATGTCTTATGTCCTCCATAATGCTTTCTTCCTTTCTACCTTCAAATGTCTTGTAGTGAAAAGAAATGTGAAAAGCACTAAATGGAAGAAATTCATAGTTCAATATTCAATATTCTGATATACTCTTCTTAGGAAAAATTGTTGAAACTTCTTTCTTTTAAAGAAGAATAATGTGTAGAAACAAATGTAAAAATAGAGGTAGTGCAGGTACTAGAGCCTCTGTCCAAAGTCATGTGAAAGATCTGTGTAAGTTGAGCATGTTGTCTCTGCCAGTGACTGAAAACATAAGCCTGGGGAACAATAATGAAGAACAGCAAACATATAGGGAAGTCTCTTTTCCCTGCAGCGTCCAGCTTTCAGCAGTCTGTGGCTCTGGGATGCCCTCAAACAAAGGTATGAGAGACATCTCAGAAAAGAAGCTACTCTCAAAGTACACCGATGCAACTCAGGCAGCTTTTCTCATCCCTGATTGACACATCCTTTCCTGTTACCATTGGACAGGAAGACACTGCTCATCTTTCTTAAATCAGGGAGATACCAGGCCTACTGTCCTCTCTTCTTTCACAGAATCACAGAATTGTAGGAGTTGGAAAGAACCTCTGGAGAACATCCAGTCCAACCTCCCTGCTAAAGCAAGTTCCCTAGATGAGGTTGCACAGACAGACTGTCTGTGTCCAGACAGATGGTGAATATCACCAGAGAAGGAGACAGTCTTGATGGGCAATCTGTTCCAGTGCTCTGTCACTCTCAAAGTAAAGAAGTTCTTCCTCATTTTCATATGGAACTTTTTATGTTCCAGCTTGTACACATTGCCATTTGTTCTGTTGCTGGGCACTGCCAAAAAGGGCCTGGCCCCATCCACTTGATACCAGCCCTTTATATATTTATAAGCATTGATAAGATCCTGCCACAATCTTCTCTTTTCCAGGCTGAACAGTATGGGAGATGCTCTAGGCCCCTAACCATCTCTGTGGCCCTCCACTGGCCTCTCTCCAGTAGTTCCCTGTCTTTCTTGAACTGGGAAGCCCAGAACTGGACACATTATTCCAGATGTGGCCTCACCAGGGCAGAGCAGAGAGGGAAGATCACCTCCCTTGACCTGCTGGCCAGGCTCTTTTTATTGCACCCCAAGCTACCACTGGCCTTCTTGGCCACAAGGGCAAACTGCTGGCTCATGGCCAACCTGTTGTCCACCAGGACCCCCAGGTCCTTCTCTGCAGAGCTCCTCTCCAGCAGGTAGTCCCCTAACCTGCACTGATGCATGTGGTTATTCCTTTCTACATGCAAGACTCTACACCTGCTCTTGTTTAACTTCATAAGATCCCTCTCTGTCCAACTCTGTCATGTGTCCAGGTCTTGCTAAATGGCAGCACAGCCTTCCGGTGTGTGAGCCACTCCTTCCAGCTCTGTATCATCATCAAACTTGCTGAGAGTGCACCCTATCCCTTCATCTAGGCCAATGATGACAATGTTAAACAAGTCTGGATCCATACCAACCTCTGGGAAACACCACAAACTGCAAGGTCTGCAATTAATCTCTGTGTTGCAAATCACTATCCTCTGAGCTCTGCCAGTCAGACAGTTCTCAATGAACTTCAGTGCCCACTCATCTATCCCTATCTTCCTAGGTTACCTATGATGATGTTATGGGATATAGTGTCAAAAACCTTGCTGAAGTCCTACTTTGAACAGAGCTGGTGAGCTGTACTTATTCACTATGCTGGGAATGCATTCTGTACTGTAATTCCTTGGCAAATCTTCCACCAAAATCAGGCACCTGAAAGCTGACCACTTCCCACAGCAGTTGTTATGTAAAAAAATGCGGTTTCACAATACTTGCATTTTACTGCTGATAAGTCTAGAGGCATCTGAAATCAATAAATGATGCCTCTTCAGGAAAATCTCCATATGAATGCTCCCTAGAAACTTCAGATATGCTTTGAAAAGATAAAATCTGTACCAGCTACACACCCAGCTTGCACCGCATCTCTCCTGAGATCTTCAGTGGGGTTTGTTTATTTTTACCTCTAGAACTTGCTCTATTCAGGAGGCCCAACATACAATTTCAGGTCTAACATCATGGCCTAAAATGATGTGTCCAGTTGTATTATTATTGACTGCGAATGCAGTAAATTCAAGTTGAACTCTGAAAATGTTCTTACCTGTATCACCTGCATCCTACACATATGTTCTGGATATAACTTCTTTGAGTCCTTCCAGGTAAAGCTATTCTGCTTTCTAAGGGTTCGTAATACCTATATTGTACCAGACAGAAATCATGACCACAGTGTTTTACGGTTAGGATGTCCACTGAAGAGAATGTATGTATAGGTTACAGATCCCTGTTGTCACAATTATGTGTGACAACAGAAAATAGCCAATCGCCACTCAGTTCCTTACTGTCCTTGGAAACTTTGCTCAGTGGTTTGACTGCTCTGCAAAGCATTACTCCTAATGTTTTCCTGACACCAATTAATTTTCACTTGATAGTTTCATCTTCATGTCACTATTCAGTACTCAAATTTCTGGTATGCTAAACACTTAATTCTGATTCAGCTGGGTTGCATATAATTATGCCTGCATTCTCTGTTTTTCCCTTTCCCTCAAATAACAGAAGCTCTTGTTTCTTCCCACCATACTGATGCTTGGTTGATCTTCAGTTCTCTGAGATATGGATTACTTTATGGTTAAATGTAAAAATTTGTTCTCCTGCTGTAAATCTCTTCCACTGTGAGTGTTAGACTGAGTTTGTGATACAAGTGTACATCTTGTGATATAGATATATCTCCTGTCTCTACAGTTATTTTCTTTGTAAGAGACTACAAATAAAATACCCTGACTTCTCTTCAGAGATTGACAATCGAAAGGTGTTTATTTTAGAACATTTCAAATTAATCTAGGACTTATATTTTGCCAGGTTACCTATATAACCATCTCTGCCTCATATTCCACATTTAACTGCTTTGTTTTTGATTCCTTAACCCTACAGTGTGTTTTGTTGAGCCCAGCTACTTTATATAGCATACCACAGTTTTCTCAGTGTAACAGGCTATAACCCTGAATAGAGCTGGTTTTAGACCTTGTAATGAGAGACTGAAAGGAAAAAGAGACAATAATTATTATTAGTCAAGAATGTTCATGTTGAATCAAAGAAATGGAGAATAGTCCCAAAAGTTCATTCTTTGTGACATCTGGTTTGCACTGGGTATTTCATTCCTGAGCCTATGATGGTCTTCATTTTGCTCTGCTGTCTTGTTCTATCCTTCACAGTTACATTTCAAATGATCTTCACCTCTAGAGAAAATGGTGTTAGTTCTGGCTTTTCTAATACTTTTGTGTTTTTAATGATCAAGAGGGAGGGGAGAGGAGAGGAGAGGAGGGGAGAGGAGGGGAGAGGAGGGGAGAGGAGGGGAGAGGAGGGGAGAGGAGGGGAGAAAAAGAAAAAGAAAAAGAAAAAGAAAAAAGAAAAAGAAAACGATAATGAAAAACGAAAAAGAAAAAGAAAAAAAAAAAAAGAAAAAGAAGCAACCACAAACCCTATGGCTGTATTTCCTCACAGTGTTTTCCTGCTATTTCATGCTCCTTTCCTTCTCCTCCTCCCAATATTTCACTGGAAATAGCATTCAGGAAATTTTCCTCCTTGTAGTCTTTTATATTTCCCAAAGGAATAATATTTCTTCAGTTCTGCAGTTTTTGCTCCCTCTCCACTTGAGTCCAGTTGTGATTGCTATAACTTCAAACACACTGCCCCCAAATGCTGCTATTTTTTCTTCAAATCCAATTTCCAGTTGATATTTCTATGCTTTTATCACTGCCTAATCTGTCCCTCAGTTCAAAATAGAACTTCCTAGAGTACAGTTCTGGTTTTAGATTTGTACTGCTTATTTTCTTTTTCAGCATCTTTTTACTCTCCAGCTCTACATGCATTTTGGCATAGAAGGGCTCTGACAGCTGCTGTTGCATTCTTCCCTGTATGATCTTGAGTCCTAGACAGATCTGAATTTCATTTTATGCAAATGTGGTTATCTAATTTTTTTTACTGTGCCATCTTAAGAGTTTTGTGTTTTCCCGTGACAGAACAAGAACAGAAGGAAAAAAAAAGCATGGGTTGGTCAACAGTTTCTAAGCCCCAATATTTTTTCCATGTTTTTACACATTCCTTAGACATAACAATGATGTGACACATACCTATGTCATAAAGAGGAATTTTTCTGTATCCAGCTATTGGCTCTTTGAGTGAGAAATATTTTTGTCCCAGTCTCCTCACTGTTGCACTGAAAACATCCTGATGCAGTTTGTCTGCACCTGACTAAGAAACTATGCTGAAACCAGGAATACGATGCCTTGATTTTTATTTGAATAATACGTTCTCTGTAAAGTATGAACCTCCACTAAGTGCTTATATTTACTGGTGCCTGAGAAGCTGAAGGAGCTGACTTTTTTTGGAGGAGGAGGAGTTAGGGGTCAGGGTAGGGGAGCACTTATGTCTGTAACAATGCCCTCTGATGTCGAGGTTTTCTGATTTATGGTTTTATCTCTTTTATCACGAGATATGATCTCTTTGCCAAGACTGTGTTGCTTTTTCAAAGACATGCAGTTCAGAGGGAACAGCCATGAAGTGGATGAATAAAACTGAGTTGGGAAAGAGTTGGGAGGAATCTACTTAAACCATTAGGAGGGAGAGAACTGGCAAGGATTACTGGGGCCAGGACAGTGGTGGGAAACAGATTCCCTTGGCAGTAAGACTAAAATTTGTAATTCTAGAAACTGTTGTGATCATGGTCAAACTGCAAAAAAAATCTTATCTTCATTAATGTAAAATATTGTTCCCATACATCTGTAACTAACTTGGATTTTTTTTTAATTGGTGCTGAAATTAAACTCCTCAGACTATTGCCTCCCAGTGACGGGCTTTAACCAGAAGCTTTCATACAGCATGAAAAATCATATCAGTTTTTATTTTCATGCTAGTTAAACAACCAACCTCAACCACTTCTGGTACGAGCTGTATTATGTCTATATTTAACAACAGAACTCTCAGACATTTGAAAAAATAAAAGTTCAAGTTACACCTAATAGATGAGAAAATCTAACTTGGGTATACCAAGCCATAAATGAGAAAGAGAATTATTGGATTATCACAATCAGTTCCACTTTTCTGGCAATATTTTGATAGAAAAAGCTTGAACAGTTCACTAACTTTAGGAAGGAGCTCAGAATTTAAGCCTAAGTAGTGATAAAAATAGCAAATACAAAACTAAGTCTTTGATTCTCAAGTACAAGTCCTGTCGATAATACTACAAGCAGCTGATGGTAAGTCTTGCATAGACTTTAGCTATTCGATCATGAATGGGCTTTATACTGTTATAGGCACTAATGCACTGGGTCCAAAGAGTCACAGCTGGCTTAACTGGGAGATCCCAGGAAATCCTTTTTAGCAAGGTGTATTTCTTCTTCATTTCCTGAGAATCTCCTGTAAGAATCTGGCTTGTAATTGCCAAATAAGTTGCATGCCTTTTGACACAGCCTATAGATTTCTCTTTAAGTAGATGTTCTTATCAAAGAGCAAGTGAGAATTTACCTTTTCAGGGAAATATTCTCAGGAATTCCAAATACTATGAAATGGCCTCAAGAAAACGATGACATGTCTGCTGATAGTACAACTCTGGATAATAGCTCATGGAATTCAAGGTGATAATAAAGGAGTTTGGAGGGAAAATAAAAGAAATCTGTGGAAGAATACTTGTACTTCAAATGATGGCAATGGCACTGGTATTTATTTCACTTCTGAGAGGAATCTCTGTTCCTTATGCTCTCTTACAGTTAAAATTGCTGAGGGTTATGACTGTGTCAGCCTTTATGAAAAATATAAGGAAAAAGAAGATGAAAAATGAGAACATTTGTCATGGAAATTTTTACACAAATACTTCCCTTCCATCAATTTCCCTTTTAATTTCAAATTGTATGGCCATTTCTGACATCAACAACTAAGTCATTCTTTGTGTAGAGCTGCTTCCTTTCTGTGTCATTTCTTTTTCCATTGAAATAAATCTTATTCTGAATCATCTGAAAGGATAGAATTTAACATATTTTGACAACTTGAATACTGAAGGAGTCCTTCCTCTAACTGATGAAAGCAATGGAACTTTATATCTTTTGTGCTGACAGACAAAAAATGCCATTACTATATACTAAGACAATTAAATATATAATAAGAAGAATAGCATTCTCTTTTCGACAACACTAATACTGCTTTCAGAGTCTATTTTCCAGACTACCTTTTGAATAGTTAAGGTCTGGCATGTTATAAATTGGAGATTCACAGAAACAGGACGTAATAATATAGAGATACTTAGAGCCCACATATATATAGAATAGTTGCTGTGTAAAAAAGAATTGCATTGATTTCATCAGAAAAGCTTCATAAGAAGACTTCATAAGAAAAGCTAAAAAAATTGAACATGTATTGCTCCTTCCCACCTACTGCTGAAAGAAAACTTCAGGAGTGGATAAGAGCTATTTTCTACCCATGCCTTAACCTTTTGCAGTATGGAGGGCATTCATCCAACATTTGTATTTGCTTTGTTATTCCTTCCTTTTCAATTTTGTTGAATTTCCATAAAGCTTCATAGTGACATTTTCTTAGCCTCAGGTTTCCTACAGTCATCTCATTCTTTCAGGAAAAATTAAAAAAAAAACTGGCAAAGTGGAACAGTACCAGTAAACCCAAATTCTACCATCTCATCATAAACATGGGTCAAGTGGGAAAACACAACATTGGTTGTAGAAGCCCAGAACAGGTGACTATAGGTCAGTTCATGTTCTTGACATCCCAAATTACCTTAACAAGGAGTTCCAGATTGCTTAGTTTTTCAACAGTTTCCATCTATAACGTCATCAACTGGACTTTGGGCATCAAGTACTTAAGTTCAAGTTATTGCCATCAAACAAATTTATTTGACACCTGGACAGATTTTAAGCTGATTGCAATTTAAAAAAAAATACTAAGGATATTCTGGAATGATGCACAAGTTCTTTCTTATTCCACATTTTTTTCACAGGCATTGTTGTGTTGTATAGATCAAAGTATATCACTGGTATAAAATGAACAAGAAAGTACTCAAATGTTTTATGTATATACACTAAGAGATTAAGCCCTAAATATTATTGTTCTTCTAAAGGAGTCGGAAGACTATGTATGGGTCTGGAGCTCTTAAAGAAGTAATTAGTATACTTAGATGTTGCAAATGAAATATCACTAATAATAATATCTAAAGCATTCTCCTACTGTTCTCATCTTCCCATCTTCCTTTCCCTACTGTGAACTGGGACCTATTAGAAGGGTAAAACGATAGGAAAAGTTATAAGTATTCATCCGCCTGTCATGCAAACATGTGCATAGTAACCTGTAGCAGAAATTCCATCTATTTTTAAAACTTATTTTACTCTTAGTGCAATCATTAAGGGACTTTTTCATCCCTTAAAGCTTAGAACAAAGAACAGTCTTCATAATTGTTTACCTCAACTCCTATCAGGCTGTGCTTTTGTTTTCCTAAGCAGAGCACCTGAAAAGTAAAGTCATCCTTTAATGATGTGCCATAAAAAACATATTGTAGTATATAATGTATTTTGGCTTACTAGTGTGGCATATCATAGTGTCTTTAAGAACAAATGGGAGCAGTTGACTGTAGATCATTAAGCAGATGTCTAGTCATAAGGCCTCTAATTACCAGTGTGCACTTAATGGAAACCAGTGACCTATGGCAAGTCTTACTCAACGTCCTGCACCTTCTTGCTCACCCTCCCACACAGCAGTTTGCCCCCTACCCTTTGGCAGTTGTTTAGAAGAAAATAGAGATTTAGCCTCTCATTGCCCACAGCCACATGTCTTCTTGGCTTCTGTGGAGGGCAAGCTGTTTCTCAGCTGACCTCCAAATATGCTTATCCTCTCATCTGATTCTGCCTAAAAAAAACCACTTTCTCTTTTGGACATGCAGAAAGTAATCAATTCAGTCTTTCAGTTTTGATTTGCATATTGGTTTCCTGCTTCTCTATGAGGGAAATGTAAAGAAAAACATTGAAAATGTACTGCAAACATCTGGAGGGGAAACCAGTAACACTGGTTTGGGACACTGACAGTATTAATGTTCTCAATCGAATGCAAAATGTTTAAGGGGTTTCTAAGGGGTTGCCTTAACATACCTTCATTCCTCCCCTGGCAAATAATCCCTTGTTCTGTGGCTCTTTTTATTATTCATTTTTCCTTTCTTTTTGTTCTTTTATCTGCCTTAGTATCTCAGGATATTTTGTTTGTTTACTTGCTTTGAAGATTATGAGGACCTGGAGAGCAAGCTAGAAGTTCCCTTGCATGTAATGCATGTAGTGCTGCTGAAAAACCTGAACAGTGACAGTGATGGGAGCTGGTAAGTGCAGTTCCAAGTGATCATTTCATACCAGGAAAACATTTTTGCTCAAAACAGAGGATGTTCTAAGCTTTTAATAGCTTTTCCCACAGACAAAAATCTGGAGTGTGGAAATAAGTCTTCAGTAAAAGACAGAGATAAAATGGACACTTCAACACAAATCCACTTTGTGATTTTTTGAAAAGAAATACAAGTAGACTTCATCACAGAAATTTTTAAAAAATTCAGAGATTTCAGAAAATTTACATTCTGCTGTCAGATCTCAATGATATTTGTAAGTAACCAAATTAAAGTCTTTGACTGATGTGTAATTCAGATTCAATTTCATCCTTCTTTTCTGTTTTTTTTTTTTCTAACTCTTATCTAATAGTCTACTCATAATCTACTTTCCACACCATGTATTTTTAAGAACCTTGATGAGGTCTCTTTGATTAGTTCTTTTAAATTATTCACATCTTCTCTCATATCAGTTTTGCTCTACTTTGGAAGAGGTAAGAGGCCTTTTAATTTCTTGGCTGAAATCCTGGGTCCTTTGAACTTAATTGCATGTCTGCACTCAGTTTCATTGCAACCCCAACTTCCTCTTTATCTCTCAATCTCCTCTCCTCAGGAAGGTTGTGATCATTCCTACCTATTTATCTGTGTCCATTTACTACAATATGAAAGCTAGTTTAAAAAACAAGGTAGAGTGCTTTCTGCACAATCACACACACCAGAGATACACCAGAGATATTCTGTGTACTGTGACAGCATTAAATAATCCTTTGCACTGTCATATATAAGGCATGTATCGCTGAGGACGTGAAAACGCAGGGACCATATGCATCACTGAAAGGTACGCTGCAGTTCACTCATGAGTTATGAAAGTCTGAACAAAGCCCTAATTTTGTGTTATGCTTTATGTTCCAGTGCAGCTTGTTTCCCTGTCTGTGCGGGAGGCATAACTTTAGAGCTGTTCTAAGAGGGCGTTCTTTATTTGCTTAAATCAGATGTACTTTTATATATAACTCTCCCTTCCCCTACAAGCCCAGGTTTGACACAGGTTTTACTTGCCTGTTTGCACCTCTTAGGAAAGCAAGCTAGTTGAAAGCCATGGTATGCAGCCCTTCACAGCTTGTTTGAAATCCTCCTGTGTCTGCTTATTTCTGTCCGTTTGCTGCGGTTCATCTCCCCTTCATCCGCAGCAGCCCAGCCACAGTGGCACCCTGCTGGGAAAGGGGTTAGGGATACAATCTGTATCATGACAATACTTTGGGGAAGGGATAGATATCAGAACTGTTTTCAATCCAGATAATTTCACAATCCCAAATTTGCAGTGCATCCTCATTACAGTTGCACAAGTATATTTGAAGACTCTAATCTGTGCATTGTTAGGATTAGAGGGCTTCTCACTGATTTCATCACAAAGTAAAAGGATTCATAGGAATCTACTAAGAATTTTGAAGAAAAATACAGAGTAAAGCAAGTCATGAAAAATTCATGAGAGCTTGCAAAATTGTTCCTTTTCTTTCAGCTTTTCTACCTTACAGTGTTGTTACAGGCTTTAATTCACAAAATGTTTGCAAAGCACTTTGGGATGCTGAGATAGAAACCAGGATCTGAACCATTCTAAAGAATGAGTGATTATAAAAATGTAAATTAAAGTAATTATACATGCAAACTTCCATTAGGCTGTTTAATACAATACTTAATAGAGTTTCATTCTTTATGCCTGCATGTAAATTATGCACCTTGTTATGACATCATTTATTTTATTTGCACATGCACAGTTTTATTCTACCTACAAAATATGCATGTGTTTAAAATAAACCTAATCTCTCACTGGTCTACTGTAAACACCTGTAAGTTTGAAAACAAGTTGCTAGGTTCTGCTCTTTAGAAAAAAGGAAACAAACAAACAAGCAGGAAGAAAAACTTCTATGGTTGCAGACTTTGATCAGTCTGAAAGAGCTGTTCCTTTGCCCTCAGCTTTCCCATGTACCCCACGTTGCCCTCTGGCCAGCAATCAGAGCAAACAGATTCTTCTAGCTTCTGCTTCACTGCATCTGTTCCAACTCCTGCCACGCACAGAAAATCAGTATCCTTGAAAGAAAATTTAAAAAAAAAAAAGAATTTAAAAAGCTGAACAGGTGTTCAGGTCAATAGTTTCATTTTAAATATTGATGTTGAAAATTTCTTCCTCTTTTCCCGATAATAAAAATTAACCAGTGATTCACCAGTCTGAAGGGCTTTCTCTGAACAATGGTTAGAACATCAAACAAACACGTGAAGACTTATTTCTCTGTGCCTAAGCTTTCAAAAGATATTAGGTGTTTTTTTGTTTGTTTGTTTGTTTTCAAGGCTGAAGTGATTTTTTGCTAAAATATATATATATATATATACATATAAAAGTCATGTTATTTAAAGGTGAACTGCAAACTACTTTAATTAATTATGGTTCAGTAGCAGAAAACCTGTGCAGGCTTAAATATTAAAAATAGACCTACCATATGTTCATTTACACTTAATATTTTGCAAAGATACAAACTTAGATTAAGAAGCCTGCCTTATTTAGACACCTAGTTTAAAACCTCTCTCAACAAAACTCATGTTCCTGGAGATCCAGTGAAGAATCTCAGTTTCTCCTGTTAAGCATCCTACGTTTCTTGCACCAAGTGGTTTTCTCCATCTACCTGAAGGCTGAAATTCCTGCTTTCAGGATCTCCTTTTCTCCTTTAGCTATTTTCGGCATCATGTCTCTTTTGGGAATTATAAGGGCATTTAAATTGGGAGTCTCCTCCACGAAGACTTCACAGGACAAATTGCTGATCTAGCCTGCTCAACCTGTTCTGAAGAGACCCATTAAATGAAAATAGTGATGCTGACTTTTCAGTTCAGGCATCACAGAACAGAATGCTAGGCCAGAATGGGGAATCTCTCTGTCAAACTGACTGGGGCATCTCCTCAGAACAGTGAAGAAGCATCATCCGTCACTCAGAAGGTGGCTTAAACCTCCTGAGCTTAACCTAAGCACAAGCTCTCCCCAGCTCTCCTCTCCAGTAAAACAATGTTGGTGAAACCTGACAGCAACGAGGCCAGGCAAGCAACAAGACACCAATGGGGTGTCACAGTAGAGTAGCTAGTCCCTTTGTTTGGGGCTCAAAGGGAAATTAGGAGTCCCAGCAGCTGTTCCAAGCACTTTGCCATTTTTATTTTGCAGTCATTTGCATGCTAAAATAAAATTATTCCCATCAGAGTGCTTTTTCTCCCTGCCAGGTCAGTAACTACTGCCTTAAACCCAGGAAAGTTTTAACTTCAGGAAGGGTGAAGATGTGGGGATAATGTAGGTCAGTTTAAACCTGAAATGTAGTGAGGTTTTTAATGTAAGATATGAAACTACATGACCAGAGCATTCTCCTGAGGGTCAGGCTCACCCAAATACCTTCAATATTCGTAGGCAAATGCCCAGTTAAGGTAGGTAGTAGAGGTTACAGGGCTGGAAAACAGGCATCCTGAGTGTTCTCCACAGTTTTTATGCTCATAAATACTACTTGCAGGTCATCTGCAAATCAACTCAGTGGCTAAAATATTCTAGAAGTAACTCACATGAAATAATGCACCATGAGATAGGGATTCCAGGGATGATCTTGATTTATCATATCAAGCCTAGTTTTTCCCAAAGGCCATGCATTTGGATTACCTTTGTTCATCATCCCTACTGAAGAATTATTTCGTACAGTAGTATCTATTTTGCTTCTAGACTTGGGTTAGATGGGTTTTGAACAAAGCATCTTTACACAATGCCGCTGCAGTTGTGTGGGTGCACTGAGATCCTGAGTCAAAGGAAAAGTCAGTTTTGATCTTTTCTGTGACTCACTGATTTTAACGAGAGCTACTATATGCATTTTGTTGGCCTTAAATTACACAGCAAAACCACTTAATATTCAATATGGTAATTCAAATCCTGGCTATAGAAAGACTCAGATGCATAGAGCATCAAATTTGGCCCTATAGTTTTATATTTGGTAAGAATGAATTTTGTCCTTGTGAAACTGCTGGCAAAAGCCTTGAAACAAGGGCCCATAAGACATAGAGCTGCAACATCTTTTGCTTAGCTGTTCTGCTACACAGATATATCATCTGAAACCAAGGCCCACCAGAAATCCAGTGCAAGAGTGCTAACAGAAAACAGAGAAGAATAAAGCTGTGTTAACTCCTCAGACTTAAAAATGACTCTCTGTCTCCTGATTGGAGGGAAATGTACGATGCCATGTAACACTCATTTATCTCAAACAGGCTTAAAACTAAGACTAGTTTTTTGAGTAAGTAACCAATTAACAAAACGCAAGTTAAAATCCTTGCTTTCCTTAATTTGAAGAAGGACCTAAAACTGTTGCCACCTTGTTTTATGTGTCTTCATTATATTCAGGGATATTAATATCGATACGTAAAATAATGTTAAAAGTATCAATTATAAAATATTTAAATAAAATGAGATACTGAAATCAGGGCACTGATATGTCTGCATTTCACCTATTGTTTCAACCCAGTCATGATAACAAGTAAATCCATGCACTTAGCTATTCATATGTACAGATTATATAGCAAGCAGATTGTGATTGGCGAAAAGCTTAGCTGGGTTGTGCTGGTTTGAAAACTGCTTTGAATGTAATTCCACCAGTGCCACAACTAAGTATTTAGTTTGAAAATCTAACTAGGTTTATATTGCAACTAGGTGAGCAATGCCAGAGCTGGAACTGTACATGCAATCTGTGGTAGAAGAGTTGTTGTTAAGAAAGACTCAGCATTTAAACATCAAAGAATTTGCTTTAGCTTTCTCCAGAGTTACATGGAATCTGGAAACATATACCAACGTTGTATTTATTAAGTATCTCACCTATGTATGATCCTCACGCTAGGAAATCTTAGAAGGGAAACAAACTTAGTTTGAATAGTTTGACTCTGCTCTTCTAATAATGCTCAACTTTATGCCAAAACTTACAGCTGTGGCAGTTCTATTCTGCCAGGTCCCATTAAAGTTTTATTAACAGCCTTGTTGTTCTTCTTACCATGTTATCTTTTGATGATAGCTTTTGTCTTCTCAGATTAATTTCTTTTTGGTGCTAATTACATACAGTTCTTCTACAATCTGCCAAAGTAGCCTGTGGGACTAAAAGGAAGCATCAGAATCATCAGCATTCTGGAAATTATGACTGCAGACAACTGTATCCCTTTTGTAAACTTACCTCAGAACTACCTTTTCTCCTTCCCCAGACCTTAATGATTACTGGATATTGTAGATCTCATTGCTCTGACATTCAGGAACATTCTGATTCTCAGCCTATATTTATTCCTGGGCAGATTCTAACTGTCCTTTTTTTGTTAAATCTTAAATATGGGTGACTTCACATTTTATCATCCTGATTTATTCATTATGAAAGCAAGCTCAACATAGTTAAAAAAAAAATGAGTTTCTGATTTTCCACATGCATATTCATTAGCAGGTGGAAAGGATCATAGACAATCACAGTGCTTACTGAGGCAATTTGCCTGCATCTGCCCACTATTTAATGTTTCAGGTCACCTGTGCTTTAGAATTATTTCTGTCACTGCTGTAGCACTGAACACTCCATTTCCTGTACATGTGATCATAGAGAATGGCTCCTTCAGAGCAAAAAAGAGGTCCAAAGGGAGGAAATGACTTACCAAAAATTTATATTGAACTCTATGCTTGAGATCAGGGGAGAATTCATGGTGAATGACTGTCAGCGATGCTTCCATGCATGATCCAGTCTACATTTGGCGTAATCAGAGGCAATTCTACCACCTGTACGTCCACTTGAGGATATGAAGAAGGAATATGGAACATTAAGGAGAAAACCTATAGTGCTGGAGAGATGAAAGTGTGTTATGGGAAAAATGACAGACAGCTTTGGCAACTGGAATGCGCTCTTTCCATATAGGGAAAGAGGGATAGAAGAGCAAGAAAACTTTATTTATTTGTTAATTAATTTATCTATTTAGCACAGAACAAGGTTTTTATGTCACATTGCTAAGATGATTACTTATTGTCTGACTTGTTCAAGGCCAGACATTTCCAGCTATTTACAAGGAAACTTTAAAGACCACGTTATGCTAAATGTGCATTTTGGTGCCTCTCATAGTTTCTTCCTGTGCATTTTATTGGACCAAAGTCCACTGGTTTCAGTGGAGCTGCACAGGTACAAAACTGAAGTAGCCCATGTCTTAATAATGTCAGACAAGTTATCTATCATGTACATGGTACCATGTCAACTTCTATGTGCACTGCCATGGTACTTTCATGCTGAGCTGTAATTATAATACATCTTGTCTCTAATTACTTTCTGGGCTTCCACTGAAATGGGAATCTATCATTCACAATATGTGCTAAAAATATAATCACAGACAAAAAAAAATCCACACTTTTTGCTCTTCACTCACTCAGAAGTGATTTCTTGCATTCCTTGTAATGAGAAAAAAATGTGCTTTCTCAGTTGTAATAGGAGCAAATATACTCAACTATTTACAGCACACCTGTTAAGTTGCTGTGCCAAGGAACCTTTTGGAACACAGATTATTTTCTAAGTGAGATCCACATTTTAATTCCTTGATGTTTCTCCCTGAACTTCTGTGCTGAACAGTACACATTTTCTTCATTTCTAATTATTTTTGATCATTTTTGATGATGGAAGGCTAATGTCGCCACATTTTTTTTTATTGGACTACCAAAATGTAAGAGTTGTTAACCTATCTCATTTCCTTCCTCAGGGAGCCATTAGATTTAATGAAGCAGTAATCCTGACATTCTTGAGCTGGATTGGCAATCAGTTTCGTGTAATTGGATTACTAGAATATTCTGGGCTGGAAGATCCTCTGACAATTTGCATATAGATGCCTACAGTGCTTCGCCATGATTTAAATACTGATTATTTGTATTTACACAGTTGACTTGAGGTTTCCTAATGAGATGTCACCTCATTTTACTATTTAGTGTTTATAGTAGTCCAATCTTTTTTATTTGTCTCCACACAGTTAAAAGGTGGATGAGGAATCACTGGATAGGACAGAGTTTGGATGCCAGCCCACAGAGGTTAATTTTGCAGGTGTCAACCAACTACTTCATAGAGCGTTGCTTGGAGATTTTCTTTCTTCAGACCTCAGAAGATACCCTCTCTGGCTAAACAGTAATCTGTAGTACCTCTTCTTAGACCTTTTCTGAACTTTCTTTTTCATGGTTGTAGATTCCCTTCTGGTAGTGAAGATTTCTAGTACTATGAAAAGCTCCTCAATGTTCCTTCTATCTATCTCGAACAATTAAAAGCTACTAGACATCTTCTGGAGATTACTTTCACTGTACCCTACATATAAACTGGAAGAGCGATATGAATATCTCAGCTCTACAAAAAAAAAAAAAAAAAAGCATAGGCTTTTGGAGCTACTGCTTACTGAGTGACAGGTTCTACTCATATATATTTTTAAAGATTAGATGCTTGATTATAGATGCTTAGGAAGAAAAGCACTCGATCAGAGCATCATTACCATAAAATGTCATCTCTGTCATTAAATCTGTCTGTCTATTTTCACTGTTCAGTGACAGAGGAAGTATCATGATTTTCCTCAGATTTTTTGCAGGGTAAGAGAGGACACCTGAAAAGATACAGCAGAACAAACTGAATTGCACTGATGTAAATTATTGTGGCTATTGAACTGCTTATACCATCCTTACAAATGATAATATGAATTCCTGTAAATTTCTGAAGATTATTATGTCTTCACATAATTTTCTATTTGGCATTGACCTGTTTCAAAAGGAAGTTCTCACCCCATCTTGTGTTGAAATTACTACTGCAATCCTAACAAGAAGGGATTTTCTGAGATCTGTTTAAGTGAAAATCTTTCTAGCTTGGTTATTTTTTGTTTCCTACTGGCAAATGGAGCAGAGGTTTGCTATAGGGCTGATTTATTTGCAGTGGATTCATTAGAATATTAACTACTTGACCCATTTTATACAGCCACTACTCAAGATAGCAACAAGTTGACCTGGCACAGAATTACAAATGGAGCTGGGGTACAGATTTATGGTAAGGGACCCGAAGCTTTACAAAACTCTTTGGAATATGAGCTAGTGCATTATGCTCGTTGTTTTGCTGAAAACTGGGGTCAGCATAGGCCGACAACATTTTATGTGACTGCAGTAGTTGTAAAGGTTAAACCATGAAAGACAATGTTGCAGCTGTTTCTGATATGCAGCAGGCCTTAATTAAAAGCATCTGAGCAAATTCTTAGAAGATATGAAACTGCATAGGAAGTAAAGATTACCCCAGGG
Organism: Numida meleagris; assembly: GCF_002078875.1. NCBI lineage: Eukaryota > Metazoa > Chordata > Aves > Galliformes > Numididae > Numida > Numida meleagris. The sequence continues at coordinate 37,703,994 of NC_034409.1, read as the reverse complement.
GAATAAAGCCATTACCTTCAGTTTTACTTACTACACAGACTGTGGCAAAGGACAAAGACTGGCCTGAGTTTAGATCAATACACTTTTATGAAGGGAGCCATGTCATATGTAGAGAAAGAGAGTTTCTGCATCAAGAATCAACACACTAGCTTGTAGGTTAGTACAATAATCAGAATTTCCTAGCTTAACTGTTTTATTACTAGCAGAAAATCTGCCTTTCCTCTCCCCTTCTCTTCTCTCCTTTCTCCTCTCCTCTTTCTCTTCCATACTGAATAGTCCCTCAGCCTCTTCGTCACATTAACCTCTCTCCCTACTAACAGCAGCATCCCAGTCTGTCTTTGTATTTTTAAATCATAGATTTGCCTATTTGCCTCACATGTAGAAAAAGAAAGCGTCTGATAAGGGATAAATAGAACTGTTACCAGATTTTAGACGAGTTTTCTACTTTATTTGAAACTTATATATGATGCTCTGGCTTTCGACACTGAGACAAAAATTTCTATCTTTCACTCCTGATCCTTTTTTGTCTTCTCCTGAAAATCAGCTGTTAAAATAGTTACTGAGCATATTTTAATGCCCAACACAATCAAGGAAAAGTGTGGAAGTAGTAACTGAACTCAGTCAGTCAGAGCTCTGCATTTGGAATCACCATCTATATCCCAAAGTGCCATCGCAGAGAAAAGCAGCATCAGTGATGATTTTCTCATTTGATCTGCCCACAATGGATAATTGTAATTCTGTCCTGGTGGGCTTACTAAAAATGTCTTTGCAAAAGCCTCCTCCTCCCATACACTGACAGAGAAGAGAATAGGCTGTAATCCCCATTTTTTTGTGTAGGGAGCTGCTTGACACTTTGACAGGGAGAATGAATTCCGGACTCAAGATACCAGGTGTTTATTGTTTAGCTGGTCAGTGCTTTGGATTCATTTTCTAAGCTATCAATACCATGTCCCTATCATTTTCAGCACTCACCTACTGAAAATGTGTTGTTCATAAAGCAAAGAGGTCTTAGTGGTGTAAAAATGTTTTTGCTATCTGTTCTCTGTGACTTGACAGCAATCCTCTCAGAAGCCTTAAGCAGTGTTAGGCTTCCTTTCAGTTCAAGATACTGTGTGTAGAAAAGTCTCAACAGGCTACATCCAAAATACAATTATTGCCCTAAACTGAGAACTAACTCTCTAAATCCCAAACATTAATCCTGAATATATTAAAGTTCAGTGTCCAAAATGCTTTCAGGAAATGTACATTCCCTATGTCTGGGGAAGTCTAAGGAAGAACAATACAATAACAGAATGGTTACATAAAGAGTGCCTTTGCGTAACCTGCCACTGCTGAGGGCATTCAGATCAAGCACCTCATCAGTCCCTTTCAAAGCTGCCCTAACCGCCGAGGTTGGAGGCAGTCCTTAGGTGTGCAGCTGTGTCTGTGTGCCACTCTGTGGGTGTGCTTTGGGTGGAGGAGCAGGAGGACAAACACTGGCTGTCATTTTGCAGAAACACTAGAAGAACTCTTGCTGAGGAAAATACCTCTGCAGGAGGGCAGGCTGGATTCCAGTGCCTGGACCATTTTATTTGGTAATATAATGTACAAAATACATAAATACTGGCAAATATACAGGACATAATATTTCCTCCTGGGTCTGCATCTCAAAGGGAAATACAGGTTCCTTCTCTATGAAAGCAGTTCTGAAATAAGCTAGAGGACTTTCTTCATCAAAGGTACAAATATCACTGAGAGCGAGGTGCCTCTAAATCTCTGTGAGTATCCACATGTTTCTTACTAAAAAGAATTAAACACTGTATCCCATCTTCCAGTTTCTTTGGACCTTCAAGGTCCTTGAATATACTGAAGTATAATAATGAAAAACAAGATGTGCTAAAATCATTCAATTCTGGAGTCCTTTCAGGCACTTTTAAGATAGAGATGTCTTGGATGTATTCAAGGCCAGGTTGGATGGGGCCCCGGGGCAGCCCAACCCAGGGGGCAGCAGCCCTGCCCATGGCAGGGGTGTTGGAGCTCGATGATCTATAAGTCTCCTGCAACTTAAGCGCTTCTATGATACTATGACTGTAATGCTCAGCATCATAATGTCCAAACCTGTTATTCAACTTTGTTTTATTCTAGTTAGCACGTGATCTGACTCATAGGTCTATAAGTTGAACTGGTTCTGTATTGAATTTTCAGATTGAAAATGACATTACTGAAATATGTTCATTCTCAGAAAAGTGTACGTGTGGAGGAACTACTATGTGAGAGAAAGCATTTTTCTTTAATAAAAAAAAACTGTTTATTTCAGTCTGTCTTGAAATAGGAAAAAAACCTTTTCACTAAAAAAAAACAATTATTTTTTTGTGTTTGATCATACCTGAGAAATCTGATTATTACTTTTTTTTATATACTGGTAAAGGGCATGCATACAGAACAAAACAGTGGTCGTATACATATTTTTCTTGACAAATATTTATTTCCTGAAATATTATTTCTGTAAACTAAATATTCAACTGATTGATATGTAGCTTAGAATTCTCATTAATCTTCAACCTCAGAATCTTCCATGTGTTCATAATGTCAGCAAGTCAGATAAAAGAAGTCTGACTATCATAGTGGTCATGTCTGCTAGAAGAAGGCAGACCCAGCCTTCCAGAGCCAACTGTATTAAAATGCATTAGATTACCATTAGGTTGAAAAAAAATCACCAAAACAGACTGCTTTTTGGGGCAGGGACAGAAGTCCTTGCTGTCAAACCTCTGTAGCTGCCATCTCCTATCTCTGGCAGCTAAAGCTAATTATATTCCTGCTCATGCTTAATTTTTCTGCTTTCTCAGGGAACAAAGAAAAGTTAAGTGCCTGCCTACCTGAAAATGATCACAGAGTACTAGGGTCACACATCTACAGAGGCACTTCTAAACTTTCAGGCCAAATAGAGATGTGCATAATGAATATAATTAGCTATCAGTCAGATAGATGAGCCTAGAAAGAAGGTGGCCAAAACTGCTGTCTGTATTTAGATGGTATTTTAGAGGATAAGACTCAGCCAAACAGACTGGCATTTGGTTCAGGGTTTTTGAAAAATTCTGAGATTAGTACAGATATGAATTACACAGGAAAGGAATAAGAATCTGCAGCAAGAAGCAATTTAGAACAAATAGGTAGCATCTATTCTGTAACACATCTGATGCCTCAAAATAGAAATGAAATATGATCCAGAACGTGATAAGTGAACAAACACAATTGATTCATAGGAAGAGGAGGAGGGAGATGGATTGGAACATTGCTATTGACTTTGTTGTGTTACACCAGGGAATGGAGACTGAATGAAATATGTTTCGCTTGAATCCGATCCGCCATTCTCAACCTTTTGAATAAAAATAAACACTGTTGCATCACAACCTGAAACATTCTCAATCTACTATTCCCAGTGAAAACACAATCTCTGTAGCTGCACTGCATTACCTTTTGGATATAATAGATTATGCCTAATTTTAGGTTATCTAGATAGGTCTGATTAATGACTAGTTACACTGGAGTTGATATCTTGTATTATAGAGACGGAAATTAAAGATAGAGGAAATTTTTTCCTGCAAACATATCGATTATCTAATATCAGACACAACTTACTAATGAGGAAGGGCTATATCAGTTCTGGGATCTGATATTATTTATAATTTCTAAGTCCTAGAATTTCCTTCTATCAACCATAAATGTGTCTGATTTCTACAGTGAAATACCACAGAAGTACAGAAGGAAGGTTGCCTTCTAAATTCAAAGTAATAAAGGTAATTAGTTGGGATGAAACTATGTATTTTTAAGAAAATGAGTTTCCTCAGTTGACTAAGTGCTACGGAAGAGTTGTCAGGATGATTTATTTCTATCATATAGATAATACATTCAAATCTGTTAGATTTTTACAGAAGACGTTATAAATTAGTACCTTAGGGTTATGATGTTTAATTAGGTGAACATCAATATTAATAACCAGCTGTGGCTGTCATCTACATCTTATCTGGTTGAATACCATAGAACATATTACACTGGAACATGTATGTGTAGAGTTGAAAATGTAGGAAGAAAACCAGTGCGACTTTGAAGAAAATATATTGGAAACATCATCTAATTGCTAATTAGCTTCCCCAAAAATCCAGGATCTGCCATGATTAATGTACTCGTAAGAGTAGAAAGGAATGAATCATTCTGGCACACAAAGTTTTGCTTAACAGTATAACAGATCTTTCAGTTTAGGAGGAAAATAGTTTATTACACATTTTCTCCATTTTCCCCTCTCTTTTCTGACAGCAATGGAGCATTTGAATGTTATTCAAACCACACATTCTATTCTTGTGTGACCTAACATTTTCATAATATTTTAAATTTTCCCCTAAAGGTTCAATTATTGACATTGGCTGGACATTTGCTTATCATTATTTTCACTAGGCAAGGAGAAAGTAAAACTTACCTGGCCATATCCTAAGCTCCTTAGAAGTGAAGTGTTTGCTCTTGCTTTTGTAGGAAAGATACAACATGGAAGTAATTTGTGAACTTAAAAGCAAGACTTGTGTGGAAAAACTGAAAGATTCAACGTCCTCAATGTGATCATAAACATTTTCTCATAGGTGAAACTTAGTACTAGAACAAGTCAGCACTACCCTGTTGAAACCTTTGTGGTGACACTGTATGGATTTCTCAAGCTTCACAGAAGTACTGTTAAAAGAGTCTCTACAACAACATATAATAAATATGGGAAGCAGCAGTGTCAGAAGAGGAATTGGCACAGTTATATTTACAGAAATACTGAGACCCAAGGATTCTAAACACTTAGTACAGGTGGCTGGCAACTTCTGCTCCATTACAAACTGCCTGCAGCCCAGTTGCCAGCTCCAGCCCTGGTCATGATGCTAACTTGTGCAGCCTGACAGACCTCTCTTTCCACCTCTGTGATACAAACTTGCCATCATTCCCCAGTAAATCAGAAATTTCCCAAAGTGCTTTGCTCTTTCTCAGTGCACAGGATAAAGAGCTATAAGTTGAAGAGCTTCCTAAAGAGAACTGCAAGTTCAAGCAAGATATTTAAATGTTCTTCACTTTTTCTTCAAATATTACCAGCCACTCAAATCTGTTTTCGCATACCGGGAGAATTTATACAATTGTCACAGACAGAGCAGTTTGATTTTGATTTCATGCCAAAAACTGAAATATATTTACTTACTGCTTGTTTTTTTCACAGAAGTGGTCTAGGGACTTTGTACTGTAGGTTTCCCAAAGAATAAGTAATGTGCATCTTCAGTAGCAGTGGTTTTCCCCAGATGGGTGTCATCTGCCTTTGGTAGTGTTGTGGTTTTTTGGTTGGTTGGTTTTCTTTGGTAGAGAGAGCAGTTAAGTCTTTAATCCAATTTTTGCCTCTTTTTTTTTTTTTTTTTTTTTTTTTGTAGTGATTCAGGTTCTTGGTAATAAAAGTGCTTAAACCTGTTTTTCCCTGTAGATATGACTCATTCAAAGCAGAGCAGATATTTTAGCACTTTGGAATCATCTTACCTCACTCTAAGGAGATCATTTAGTCCAATTACCTGCTAAGAGTAAGGTCACCGAAGCACATTGCTTAAGGCTAAACCCAGTTGGATTTTGACTATCTCCAAAGATAGAGATTTCACAACCTCTCTAGGTAACCCATGGCAGTGCTTGACCACCCTCACATTAAATATATAAATATTTTATAAATAAATAAGCTGCTTTCTTATGTTCAGATGGAATATCCTGTGTTTCAGTTGGTGCGCATTGCCTTTTGTCCTGTCAGCGGGCATGCTGAGCAGTGTCTGTCTCCATCTTAATTCCTCCCATCACATATTTAGACATACTGATAAGATCACCCTGAGCCTTCTCTTCTCCAGGCTGAACAGTCCCAATCTCTCTCAGCCTTTCCTCACATCAGGTTCTTCATGAGCCATTTAGGGAGCTCCCTGAGACAGCACCTGAGAAATTGAGCTGCTTCCTGAGCCTTCTGCACCAGCAGAGAAGAATCACATTGCAGAACTGAGTACTTTTGAGAGCAACTGCTGAGGGCCACCTTTTACAGATTCAGGACTGCTACTTCTCTTTCAGCCTTCTGACAAACAGGAAACATGATGTTGAAAGGCTCAGTGAGATGGAGAGAGGGCAAATAGTAACAGTGCAGCAACTGGAATGTAACCAAGCTTGTGACTTTGATAGTTCTTCAGTGTTGAGCATTCAGTTTTAACAGCTTCATCTCTTTTCCAGGGAAATTGTGAGAAAGAGCCTTCCTTTTTGCTTCAAAGAACAAATGGGTGAAGCCCCCACTACTCAAAGTACTGTAGAAGAGAGGGCAGATTGGGTGCTCACAGTATTTGGTGTGACATAAGGCCCCTACAGCTTTTAGCATTGTATTGACTAGGAGTACAGATATCAAACATGGGTCATAGAGTTCCCTTTGAGGATGTCACCTATAGTTAGATTAAATTAAATGTTTCAGCCCTGGAAAATCCTAATGTTGGTCTCTGGTCTGTGGCAGAGCCACCAATGAAGCAGCAGCGTGTTTAAGGCTACTGTGTGAAAGGAATACAAATAGTGTAATAAGAGAAGCACTGAATACCTCGGTGCATTGAAGAAACACTAAGGAAGAAGAGGGAAAAATATTAAAGGAGAACAAACATCTCTGTCATCTTTGTGAGTTTGTTACATGCTGAATGTATTTATATGTAATACTCATATCACCAAAAGTAACCAATGCTTTGTAGTGCCATGCTGTGAAACATGCCCTAAAGCAACTGACTCCCCAGAAAATGATGTTACAGCATAAGTGTATCAATGGTTTTATTGCTCCACAGTGTCATTTTCAGCAGCCCGTGCTTCTGGGAGCAAAATAAGGCAATGCTTTCTTGCAAAGTGTGTTTTTGTTAAATCTATCTATACAGTTAAAGCCTAGCAGATAATTCCTGTTCTTAGGTGGATAATGGCCACCTTTTCTCTTTAGGTTCTTTCTTCTTTACCCTGCAAATACTTGTGGTTCTCTCTGCAAGAAAATAGACATTTCTATCCTCTATTTAAAAGTATGGGTGACTGGCTAATAATGTTGAAGTGTACACCATGTTTGAATCAACAAACAAGGGTAGATCTACTGCTTATTGAGGGAGGAGGAACATATGTTTACTGTCTGGCTATAGTCAGAGTTGATTACATATTTTGCTGATACAGAATAGACATGGCTATATAAGCACTAAAGATCCTAGGGGTAGTTTTTTCTTAATCATGCGGAGTAAAATATCATCCATTGCATTAAATCCTGAGCTGTCTTTAAAGTGTGCTTTCTGCCCCGATTTTGTATATTGAATCATTACGAAAGTTATGCATTACCTTCAAGTAAAGCAAAAGAAACAAAGCCAAACAAAAACAACAAAAAAAAACCCACAACTTTAAGTCTGCTTTTCATAACAGAAATGTGGCCTTTTAAAAGTTAACTTTATGTATTTTAAATGTCATTGGTATCTAAGATGTTTTTATGTGAAATATTTCCATTTTCTCCAACAAGCTGCACGTGTATTTTTGCAGTACTGGTTTCATTACTGTCAGTCAGTCCAAAGCCATTACAAGCCTTACTGAATGGCTATAAAGAGCATTAAACCTTGAGAACTTACACATCCCAAGGTGCGTTCCCTCAAAGACTTGCAATTAAACTAATCCTATACCTCATTTAACCAAGGAAGTGACAATAGCACAGGTCATACAGTTGTGCTAATGTATGTTCTAGGAACCTGCAGAGGAGAGAACAGGGTGATTTCATCCAGGGACAGAGTTAGTGAGACATGAAAGAGAAAGGGAGCCTGATGGGTTTTTCTAAGAAAACATTCATAAGGTTCTTGATACCTGATAAGAGAATGAGAAAGACAACGTCACCAAAACAGGGGCCAAACAGAAGAGTTGAGGCTGAAATCTGTTGGATGAAGCTTTTCAAATATGAAAAAGAATTACCTGAAGAAGTCATCCATTCCCGATTGATTGAGTAAACTAAGGCAGTAGCTGGGTCCACGATACTTTTATTTCAACTATGACCATACTTCTGTAGGTTTCACAGCCTGGCTTAATTTACTGCATTTCCCCTTCAGCTCATCCTGATAGTCCAACAAAGAAGGGTTTCCATGCCCTGCAGCTCATCACACAGGATAAGCTCTGGCTAGAAGCCAGTGAGGACAGTGAGAGCACAGAGAACAGTGTGCCAGAGCTTGAGACTGATATCTGGCAAGGATCTCCAGAACGTTTACTAACACAGCCTGCTACTTGCTACTGGATACTGAGCAATTCAGTCTTCCATGTGGACATATTACCACATCCTGCAAAGCCAGTCTTCCAAGTCTTCCAAGTGGTTCTGGACCACTGAGGTCATTGAGTGCTTCCTAGTAGCACACTGCCCTCTTTCACCCCTGACAAACAGCACACTGTTGAGGAGCTATTCACTGTTCAGCAGACAGCCAGTGCTCCTGCACGTTCACTCCAGTTTCCAGGAGGCTCATGAAGCAAGAGTAAGTTGCTTACAACTTGGAGGGGTAACATAAGAAGATGGCCTAACTTGCTCAGCAGTAATAGAACAATTCTCCCCCCCGTTCTGAGGCCCGAGGGCTCCCTCAGGGCAAGGTACTGCTGTATAGTGTGTCCTCATTCTTGGCATTGGGTCTCAGAGATTAAATTTTCACTTCCTCAGGTTTGATTGCCCTCAGTCTGGAGGATTATCAGCTTCTGGACCCTTTCATCCAAAGTAGTTGCTTTATGAAAGGAATATCAGGGTGAAGCAACAGCAATACACAGTACTCCCTAGGAAAGGTCCCCATGAGGCAGAGAGAAGTAGTAAGAATTTAGGAAAATGTGGGGAGAGAAGAAAAGACAAAAAATTACTTAGTACAACCATTTCCCAATTTTCTGTGCCTCTTTACAATGAGTGTGAATGGCTCCAGACAGTTTTCTGGCAGTGGGTGCAAATATCACAGGTAGGAGTACGTTCAAGTTTAAACACTTAAATCTAAGGTTTGATAAGAACTAGTTTTCTAAGATCCTGTTATAATAAGTGGAGATGTAGCCAACACAGTCTGTGGAGACTTGGGAGAAGCTTGCTGGCTGGTGAATATCTGTCTCAGGCTGAGGTGGATCACTGTCTAGGTGCAATGGCCATTTGTACTGATGGACTGACTGTCTCCTTTGTCTATACTGGGAGCCTGAACACCTCACTCACAGGTAGCTCCTGATACATATATGATACAGATGTCTTCATGGGAGAAATCTCTTAGTGTGTATCAAGTTCAAAGGGAAGTTGGAGTGGGGGGAAGTGGCATGCAGGAGTCAAAAAAGTGTTTGTGTGGCAGAGAAATGACAGAGATCCAAAGAGGATTGGTTGGTCAGGATGTCATTCGGCACTCAGTATGCTAACACACACACAGAGAAATAAATAAACTCCACACAGACATGTGTACTCCCATTAAAATAATGCAACTTGTGCAGACAATAACTTATAAGTTATCCCCACCACTTTATAAAGCTGGTGTACAGAAAATGGCAAGGGCTGAATCCGGAGCAAATATTTATGACTGAGATTATAACCCAGTGAAAATGGAGACTTGTAATACAAACACCATGAGATGTTCTAACTGCGGCTTTGCCAGGAGACACCCAGAAGCCTTATCTGAGGCCCATTTAAATCACTGGAAAGCTTCCACAGACTTCAGCCTGTCTTTGGCTCAGGCCTCCAATGTGATTTACATTGTCTGCACGTTAAACACCTATTTATCTCTCTGCTTTTCTGAATCAGTCAAATATCTGCCATACCAAAATCCTTTTAACTGCCAGACCAGGGGAGCAAACTATTTTCAGCATGGCATGCAAGGAGTGAAATGAACAACTTCTATTAATACTGAGAGGCAAATAGTGCATAATTCTGTATATGTTACAAAAACTTTACCTCATAAAATGTACTGCATTACACATAAAAGATGTTCTTATTTTTTTTCAGTTCTTAGATATTTATTGGACGTTTCTACCACCGGCTATTTCTTCCTGTGGAATGGTCTTCTATCTGCTTGGGGGAATAGTATATTGATACATAAATTTTGTCCAAAATATGCAAGAGTCATATTTTAAACATGAGCCCTAAGTAAGTGATAGTCCATAGATCTAAATCTTTGGCTTTCTCTGTGTAGAGAAAACTAATTGTACCTTGTCATTTTACAATGCAAGTATTTAATTGTTTCAGCAAAGCTGATAGGAAAGTAAAAAGCAGATTTTCTGTATTTCAAGAATGAACAAAAGATGTCTATATAGATTTTTAGACAGAAAATTGCATACATAAATTCACAAGCTTTCCCTTTTGACATCAAATCTTTTACTAGATTTTTTTATGCAATTCCCTGAGATGTTATGTTTTTCCTTTCTCTTCATTACAATGAAATGTTAAGGGCTCATAGGATAAACATTGAATCAGAATTTTATCAAAATACTGTTTTTTTTTTCCCCCTCCAATTTATGGAATAGCCAGAGTATTGCACTTTTTGGTTAGAAGTAATTCTAGATTTCTGTTATGCCTTTTGGTCTGTTATTGAATGACAGTGTGGTCATTACTGCAAAAAGCAGTGTACAAACTCTTAAAGGTTAATATATCACATTTTAAATGCTGTCAGCACAACCCTATGATGAACAAGTCTGATGTGTTTTGGTTCTGTTTTTCTGCATGGCATCCAATAACAAGTAATAGGTCACCAAGTGAATCTGGAATCTTTCAGAACAAGTAATATTAGCCACGTCGTTCATCCATGTTCAACATCTCTGTTAAGGGTAAGAGGACACTTCATAATCTGAGATCTTTTTAATGGTCACTTCTGACATGCCTGCTGTGCCTGGGCAGTATTTCTTTTTACTCATCTTCAGACTCAGGCTGGCATGAATTCACAGAGAGAGGCTCCTGTGACTTTTTTTCTCAAAGTGACTACAGGTTTTATTTTGGGTTAGTTTTTGTTTTAGGGTGTTTTTTTGTTTGTTTTGCGTTTCTAAACCACATATCATTATCTCTTTTTAAAAAAGATAAGACTTTATTTTTGAATATAACTCTGTACATCTCTTTTGTCTGTGTTACCAGATAATTTTGCAGGTTCCCATTGAGGAACTTTTCATAAATTAGATAATCAAAAGCAGAAACTCTGCTGGGCTTCCTGCATTCTTTGGAACACCTTTCTTATGGATTAAAAATGATCAGATGGCTGGAGCACCTACACTATGAAGACAGGCTGAGAGAGCTGGAGCTCTTCAGCCTGGAGAAGAGAAGGCTCTGAGGAGACCTTATAGTGGCCTTCCAGTACCTAAAGGAAAGCTGGGGAAGGACTTCTTTTTATGAGGCTATGTAGTGACAGGATGAGGGGAAATGGCTTTAAACTGGAAGAGGGTAGATTTAGACTAGATATTAGGAAGAAATTCTTTACTGCGATGGTGGTGAGACACCGGAACAGGTTGCCCAGTGAGGTTGTGAATGCCCCCTCCCTGGAAGCATTCAAGGCCAGGCTGGATGGGTCTGTGAGCAACGTGGTCTAGAGGAAGGTGGGCCTGCCTATAGCAGGGGGTTGGAACTAGATGACCTTAAAGGTCCTTCCAATCCAAACCATTCTATGATTATGTGAAAAAGAAAAGCCTGTTCCAGATATGGCCTTGGCAATGAGAAGCAAGCAGCATATTTTTGTGAATAACCTTATAAAATCATAGAATCATAGAATCACTAAGATTGGAAAAGACCTTTGAGATTATCTAGTACAACCATCCACCTACCACCAATGTTTCCCATTTAACCATGTCACCTCAGTACAACATCTAAATGCTTTCTGAACACCTCCAGGGATGGTGACTTAACCATCTCCCTGGGCAGCCCATTCCAGTGCCTGATCACTCTTTTGGAAAAGAAATATTTCCTAACGTTCAATCTGAATTTACCCTGGTGCAATTTGAGGCCATTCCCTCTTGCCCTATTTCTAATTAGATGGCAGAAGAGGCTGACTCCAACCTCACCACAACGTCCTTTGAGGTAGTTACAGAGAGCGAGAAGTTCATCTCTGAGCCTCCTCTTCTCCAGATTGAACAATCTCAGCTCCCTCAACCACTCCCCATAAGGCCTGTGCTCCAGAACGCTCAGGAGCTTTGTTACTCTTCTCTGGACATGCTCCAGGGCTTCAATGTCTTGTAGTGAGGGGCCCAAAACTGAACATAGTACTCGAGATGCAGCCCCACCAGGGCTGACTACAGAGAGATGATCACTTCCCTGCTCCTACTGGCAACAGTATTTCTGATACAAGCCAGGATGCCATTGACCTCCTTGGCTACCTGGGCACACTGCTGACTCATGTTCAGCTGAAAGTCAATCAATATCCCCAGGTCCATTTCCTTTACACAGTCTTCCAACCACTCTGCCCCAAACCTGCAGCATTGCCTGGGGTTATTGTGCCCAAAGTGCAGGACCCAACACTTGTTGAATTCCAGCCCATTGGCGTCAGCCCAGTGATCCAGCCTGTCCAGATCCCTATGTAGGGCCTTCCTACCACGTGGCAGATCAACACTTCCTCCCGACTTGATGTCATCTGCAAACAATGAATGAAAAATGAATAAACTCTAACAAGCTCTGTGCTGAAACACCATTACCTAAACATGGTTATATTCCTGGTACTCTCAGCTTGGTCCAGGGATTAATTATACCAGTAGATATTGTCAGCTGCAGATTATTCATCGGTACCTCTTGCACCACTGCTCTGGGCCCCATCGTCTGCATTGCCTCACAGGGTTAAAACTGCCCTGTGGATTAATAGATGTTAGTGCACTCTCCTCTTAGGTAGTTTCTCTGATAAATTTGATCTTTGGTGCAGTAAGTGATCTTCGCACTGGTACTTGGAATGCTCTGGCATAAGGGAATGAAGTGGAAGAACTAGGACTACTCTGACATTGTGATCCTGCAGACTTTACTAACTCAGAGACAAAATCAGCATTTTTCACCTTCCACAGTAACTCACAGTTAAAAAACACTGATGCAAACCAGAGATTAGAGTGAATTTTTAAAATGTATAAGTTTATATGAATAAAGATATTCAAATTTATATATGAAACAGTTAAGAAAGGTAGAAGCTCTGACAATCAAAGGATTAAGCTGCCCAATGCCTATCAGGGGTGAAGATAAAATGCAACCTTCATATGCAGCTTATTTCCCACCTGCATGCATATGAAATTTCTTGCATCTGCTTCTGAAACTTCAGTTCTTGTCACTGATTGAATTTGTGATAGTCTGATTTTCCTGCAGCACTTTTTTTTTCTCTCATCTTGTCCAAGTTCTTCAAAATCACTTTTTTGATATGCTGGTGGAAAATCACTAACAAAATTCTTCAGGGACTGGTGTCACCTTCTCCGACAACAAAATGCAACATGTTTCATGAACTGCATGCATTTAAAGGTATGCCTAGCATTTGCGGCATTGCTCCTGTCCTGAGGGGATTTCTCCAGCCTAAGGAGTGAAATAGGATCTGTAAGATATTGAATATAAAGCTCATGATCTGGGAATTTCCCATCAGCAATGCTCAGAAATGGTGGAAAATTAAGAACAAAACAAACAAAAAAGGAAACAAAACAAATCACCACCAGCAACAACAACAAAAAAAAACCACAGCAGCAAAACCATTTCTGCAGCAACAGGATGATGGGTGAACAAAACGCTGACTGCTGTTCTACCCATATAGGACCCACCTTCTGCTCTAACCAGGTGGGAAGCAGTTGTGTTTACGCACCCATACATAAAGCACTAAGTAATCTGGCCCTCTGGGATATCCAGTGGCAGAGTAGCTTATCTGGCCCTGGGAAGCAGTGGTCACTGCAGCTCATTGCTCCCAGAGCACCAACCTCTGCTGCTGAATGGTTGCTGTTGCCACACTGCAAGGAGTACTCAGAGGAAACTACAGCACAGGATGAGGCAAATATACAGCAGATGTCGACTGAAAAGATCTACAAAGGAACTTCACTTGGGCAGGGAGCCTAAGAGATCTCTGCATTGTGTATTTGTTATTTGTGAATGTTGTTAGGAACTGTCCCCTGCCTTGCCCTAAACTTCTCCCCATGTAAACACTGCAAGAAAAGTTGCCTGTGAATTGCTATACTACAAGGCAGCGTTCTGCTCCTCAAGACAGTCCCTTGCTGTTTTTCACTTCCCACTCTCTTAGTCTTCACCAGAATCGTTCCATCTCCAATTTCTCCTGAAGACCTCTTACCCTTCCACATGCAAGATCAGACAATGAGAAAACATACTAAATATTTCTGAATCAGTTTTAATGTTATCTTCTTTGCTGTTCCATCTATAATATATAAGGGCCCATTTCACAATTTATTTCAGAATTACATGTTTTTATTTTTTTCTTAGACAAGCCTTGGTGATGATTTTCTTGTCTGTTATTCACCAGTCTACTGTGTATCACCTCAATAAAATGCCAGAACACTCCCACGGCACTCTTTCTGTTCAGGATCTTGAACTCCATCATGTTAGTTGAATGTTAGAGCAGAGGTTCATATCCTCTTGGACTACCCTGTTATTTAAATAACATCTGCAATTTCACTCTTTTCTTACTACCCTTAAAAATCACTGGGATTTTAGATACTGGCATGGAGGTTAACGTTATTCCTAGCATGACTCCTCTCTAATCACAGAAACTACCCAAGGGATGAATTTGGGTCAAGGACTTTTCTTTACATCATTTTGTTTAATAGGTCTATTAGCTCTGTATATGCATGATATTAGAAATATTTCAGAGCTAATCATTTCTGAAATAATCATAATTCTTTCACAGAAGAGATGTCCCGAAGAGCTACCTTTACCAACACATTATGTATAGCTAACTAGCCATTACTTCAGTTGTCTGACAAATTAATCAAGTAGATCACTCATTGCTGTGCTTTTCTGAAACCCATAAAAGATAATGGACATAAAAATGGACAAGATGTTTGATTTCATTTAGCTTCTAGTTTATAGCCTACATCATAAGAGAATGTAAATAAGAACCCAATATCAGGGCTATCATATTTCTCATAAATCTGTCGGTCACAAGTTTCTGATGCGGGTGCAGTTTTTCACTTTTTGCCTTTCATGAACATTTTACCAAGTGGTGTAAACCAAAGAAGCATCACTAAGATAGGCCAAAGTAAATTACAGTGTCAGGGATTTGATGTAGTTGGAGCACAAAGTACAGGTTACTTCCTTTCTATGAGGGAAACGAGTAGGCATAGACACATAGTACAGAATTTTTTTTCCTATTTACAGTTCTAAGTATAACGTTGAACAGAGTCATACTGAACAGCCAAAGCAAAACAGCCTGAGTATTGTGAGGCCTTTAAGTTGGCTAAACTCTGAGACTACTTAAGCAATTTAGCTGGGAAGTGATGCTAAAACCTAAGAACAATTAACATTCATTTAGTATTTCGAGCTTTACCACCAATTATAATGAAACAATTTCATCCCACATAAGAATACAGGGATAAGTATTTTGATTAGGCACTTACAGCAAGGCTGATGCTGCCACATGCAGAACCACATTGCCCCCTCCTGCAAGGTTCACTAGGGGCTAACTATAAATATGGGTCTGCTGTTTACCTTTCTGCCCTTGTTTCAATGTCCTACTTGACTTACTACCATCCTCTAAGGTCTCTGCCTTTATTAAGGCTGTCTAAATGTGCTTTAGTGAACCTACTCCTTGAAGAGCTACTTCTTGTAAATACTTGTTAATTATTTGGGGATTTTGAAACCTTTTGGATACCTTATGCATTAGGAAATCCACCTGCTAAAGTAGTCAACATACTCCTTTATTCAAAACAAAACTCAGCCAAAAAAACACTACTCTCAAACATGAACTTCTTAACAAAGAATAAAATAATTTAGGATTTGAATTGTTATACTTTTTTACATTATAGTTACATTTTTGTAGACTGAATATCTTTACTGTCACAAGCTTTTTTTAAACTACAGCCAAAAGTAGCATATAATATACCATTTGAATTTACACTAGCTGTAGACATGTCATATATGAGAGGATTTTAAAATTATATCATTCTGTGAGGAATTCTGTAGATTTGTGTTAAAGGTTATTAAATGGTGCCTGCTTCTAGATCATCTATAGTTTTCGTAGTTCAAACTTAACCAATACAAATTCAAAATACTTAAAGTACAGATTTGTTGTTACCTATGTCTTATATAGTCATGCATTTTCATATTCAAGGATGCTGTATTCAAATCAAAATTTTCCTCTGGAAAAAAAATTACTTCTAATTAAAATCAGGGGAAATATCAATGCAAATAATCCCTTACCTCTAAACAAACAACAACAACAACAAAAACAACAACTAAAACAGAACACAAAAAAAAAAGAAAAAAAACAACACAACTCCCCTCCCCCCGCCAAATAAAAAAAAAGGCCTCCAGATTTTATTTCCATACTATTCTGAAAAAGAAGAGGTGGAGGTAGAGAAGAGTTGATCAGATTTTCTGTCTGAAACTCCTTGTCTGTAGAAAAATCTGCTTTATCAACAACTCTACTGTCAACATTAATGCTATGTTACAGCATTTTTATTGCTTGAAGCTCTGAGTTGGTGAAGCAGTAGCTTCAAAGCTTTTAAACTCCAGAAAGAGTTGAAGAAAAGGATTACAAGAAAGGTCACTGGCTCCAGAGATAAAAGACTGAAAATGCATCTGTTTTCAGGAGCTATGTACAGTAAGATAAAAGAGAGAATAGACTGTTACTTCACTTTTTTTTCCAATCTATTTAGTCTAATAGTTTATTTCAGCATCAACTCTAAAGAATCTGCAAATATCAAATTCAGTTATATTTGGTACCTTCCCCTGTGATGGTGGCAGTTCAAGTCAGAACTGTGAAATACTTGATCTTTTGCAAATTAAGTGAAGAAAGACACAGATTTTGCTGGCCCTTACCATAGCAGAAAGAAGTAATCTCACAATAAAAGATGCTGATGTTCTATTGATAGGAAATGTTCTATTCCTATTTTACCTGAGATATTTCATGGAAATGAAATATATCTGTACAGAAAAATAAAGGCAAAAGAGTAACTGAAGAGACATCAAAATATTTCTGATAAGGAGAGTTATGTGTGAGGGTAATGAAAAGGGTTTGTGCTCCGTATTGATTTTGGAAAACAAGTCTCAGCAGTTGCTTTCTAATAGAGTACTATAAACTGAATTAACTACAGAAATAATTTTCAGTTAGTGACTACTTCCGCATTCTCAGTGTTGCAGCTCGGAGAACTCTAGACTCCAGAAAAAGAAAACCTGAAGAAATTCTAACTGCAGAAATCTCTTTCTTCCTTCCTTTCATCTTCCCTTTTTAATTGTGTAGCCCTGTAATATGCTCTTGTCGTTGGTAGTGACAGATCATAAACTTTGCAACAAGTTTTCAAGGCCTTGGGAAAAAGGCTTATCAGGCCTGCTCTGATTCAACTTTTCTTGACTTGTCTGCAGCCCTTTTATTAATTGGTCTAGCTCTAAGAGCAATTCATCTAATTGACCTGGTGTCTAGGGAGACTTTTAGTTCTAATTATTTTCATGTGGTACCACCATACTTTCATTACTTTAACTTAAGTATTGTGGAGAAATAGAGGCCTAGTATGACAGCAGAAGGTCTGAGTAATGAGGCTTCAGGATGTGGCATAGAGGGAATGCAGGCATGGGTCGGTAAGACTTGGGGTAGGGACTCGGCACAAAACACCACATTTATCATAATAGAATCATAGAATGGCTCAGGTTGGAAGAGACCTGAAGGATCAAGGATAAAGACAAAACTGTCAAAACCACTAGACTCCTGATAAAAAACACCAGAGGTTGATACTTCATTGTGATGTCCTCTCCAGCATTCTGGAACTTTCAGGTTTGCAACCCAGCAGAGCAGGGAAGGTTGAGCATGACATTAGGGGAGGGATAAAAAACTAAATATGTGTGTTTCAATTTTAACTGCATTATTGCTATTTTTGAGACTTTTTTTTTCCTCTAAGTATTCTATATATTATTATTTTTCTGTAACAAACAGATTTAAATAAAAAATTCTTGAATTAGATTATTAAGATTTCAGGTATACTACAATAAACTCCTGGATTTGTGTGTCGTATGTTCTCTTCTGCTCATAAAGAAGATACTGAGGCTAGTAGCTGAATGTAAGAGACTGCAAGGAGCTGTATTACCTATGTACCAAAAGTCCTCCTAGCCCAACTCTCCTTCTTTAACTTCAGCAGTGCAGGTGAGTGGTGGGTACTCTTTAGGATCCTCCACTTGATGTTAAAAGTAACTGCAGGATTCGTTTACTGAGGAGGATCCTGACTTTGCTGGAATCATTTTCAAAGCTTTCTGGATTTTACTTATGAGTCCTGAATCAGATCAAAAGTCTAAAGCCTGGCTTCCTGACAGTAGGTAATTACAGCAAATGTGAAGCACTGTGACCAATATCCCTTAGACATAGCATCCAATTTCTAGACATTTTATCCAAGCACATGTAATGACTCCCTTGTGCACTTCTCTGCTGATGACTTGGGTCTTATTTCAATGTTGTATATGTATGCTCAGTTTTCTTTTTCCTTTTTGTTTTGTTTTATGGATTGTTTTTTTTCTCATATTCCTCTACTGAGTAAAGTTGTTTTGAGTCATATGTATGCCTGCTCATAAATCCTCTACCAATTCTTACCATTTAAAATTTTTCAAAACACAAACTCAAGCAATGCTTGCTCTCTATTTCTATTGTTTTTAAAAATTATTATAGGAATTTCCTTCTCATGTTCTATCCTACTGGCAGGACAATGACCTCACAGGATTGTCCCCAAGTCGTTCCTCACCTTTAGGGTCTGACCATAGAAAAGAATCTTTATTCCTACTATTCAGTCCTCTCCCTTCTTTTTTTTTAAATTCATAGGTCTTTTTGGTTTCTATTCCCTTCCTTATGACCCTCCAACATTCATTTCTGTACCTGCATGTAATCTTTCCAGAAAAGGACAGGACTGCCTCTTGGATACTCCTTCCTCTTTTCAGTTTGTCTTCATCTTCAGGTGTCCCTTCTTCTGATAACATATCTAGAATCAATGATGCTCACCAGGTGAACATAAAACCTTTTTTTCTGGACACATTTCACAGACACTTTTTTTTACTCTGAGAGCTTAGAAAAACTCCCCCTGTAAACAGTCCCTTTCTTTCCACTACATTGTAGAAAACCTGTCTAGATATAAAAAATGTGTGTTAGAAAAATATTGGTGCATAAGTTTGCCTCTGCTGATTCTGTCTGTTTTTTCATCAAACTGATAAAAACAGGGAGAAGATTATATTCAAACAAGGTAGTGAACTCCTTTGCCAGAATGTGACTGGTGATACTTGTGCTAAGAATCGCATGTACACACAAGGGAAACTATTGTCAGCTTTTCTATAAAATTGACATTTCCTTCCCTTTCTAATGACATCCTCCTTGCTCTCCCCATAACAACATGAAATATCAGTTGCAGTCAGACCCATGCTGTTTACTGGCCTGGATACCAGCTTTTGCTGTCAAAAGTAGTGTTCACCGTAAAAGGTTTACACATGCCTATGAAATTCTATTTTCCTTTTGAAATATGCACATGCTTTTGTCATCATTTCTCTCCTCAGCAGGGTCTTTTTTATCCTTTCCTGGGGGATTCTTCACAGAAAGCTCCAAATTGTCGGTTTGACACCTAAGATGACAGAGAGCTCTTCCCCTTTAAAAGTACACACATATCTCTGCTTACAGGTGCACACATGTAAAGGTTTTCAGGGTTTTGTTTCTGTAGTAATAATCAAAATAATAACCAAAAGAGGCATCATTTATGGAGTGACAACTTTTTTTTTCTGTTTTGTGAATGTGAACATTTAAGATTCTGTGGTAATGGCTCAAAATGAAAAGAAAATCTATCAACAAGAATGCTGGTACACTTTCCTCAGAATAATACTATGAAAATAAAAAAGTTTCTCAGATGCCCTACCTTTCAGATGACCTTGTCTGGCCTTTCTCATTCGAATGAATAATCCTAAATAACAACAGACCACAAGTTCACAACTGGAAGGCTAGTTGTTCATGAGAAATGTAAGAATTAAAGCAAAATAAACCCTCCATCTCTGTGGAAGGCTCAGAGGCTCTGTGAAATGATAAAGGAAGACCACAGAAAGGAATGCCAACAGGGCACGAGAGCAAGCAGGATTATCTGCTGGGATGTGCTCTTTAAACTGTGATAATGTTTAACTTCTTACATGCAGGTGTGATGTTTGACACCTCTTTTCATGCAAAGCCTGGCCCCAGGTCACCCACGGTCACATGGTACTAATAGATTTCAGCAGATTCCACAGAAGAGTATTTTGAAAGGAAAAGAAAAAGGAGCTAAATTATGCAGCAGATAAAGTCAACACATTTTAAAATGGAAATGACATTATTTGCAAACAGGGGTTTTTTTTGCTGGTACTCCCTGCTCTGCAAACTAACATCACATTATCAAGTATTTAAAAGTTTATACTGAAGAAAAAGTATTGACCTTCAAGGTAATGCTATTAAAAATGTAATTTGATTCAAATGAATGGAGTTGAAAAGAATCATTGCATAAAGAGCAATACTGTCTTAATTAACAGTGCATTAATGTGCAGAAGCAGAAGGTCAGAGGCATTAATGTATTTGCAGAAAAAGACTGATCAGAAGTCACAAATCCCTAAAATACTAATGAACATTTGTAAAACTCTGATTTTATGCAAAAGTCAGATACTTTTCTGTACCAATCTACTTCAGGAAATAGAAGAAAAATCCTGCCTCTCCAAATCGTGTCAAATCACCTGAATACAAACCAATATCCCCAACTTTACCCCACTTTGATTAGGCTTTGATGATATAGTCAACACTGTACTAGGTGAAATCTTAAGTTTATCGTTGGAAAAAGTTGGCAAGAACATATTCTGTCAATAAACACTCACTTGGATGGACTGAAGTTTTGAGGAAATATGCCATCAGATTCTCACTTTTTTAAGTAAATAAGGTAACCTAAAACCTGAGGAGAATTGCAAGAAGACATAATTCTCTTT
The DNA here is from genome assembly GCF_002078875.1 of Numida meleagris. Classification (NCBI taxonomy): domain Eukaryota; kingdom Metazoa; phylum Chordata; class Aves; order Galliformes; family Numididae; genus Numida; species Numida meleagris. The sequence goes on along the minus strand of NC_034409.1, from coordinate 37,682,879 downwards.
ATGTTCTTCTGTCAAATAATATTTTCTTAGGAAAATAAATGATCAACCAAACAAAACCACAAAAAAGATGCCCTCATGCTGTTATTGTAATTTTTTTTGCCTCAGAAAATTTCCCTCCCCTCCCCTC